>NC_089590.1:4834376-5133319 GCF_019320115.1 Miscanthus floridulus | reverse complement strand
AAGTGGCAAGAATGATACAAGTGACAAGAATGAAGCAAACAAAGATGCCACTAGTGATATTGGAGCCGGTGAGCATTCTCATGGAAAGGGAATATATTCAAACATGAGCTTTGACTATGGACAACTCATAAAAGGTTCAACACTACATACTCCGTCTATCAACATTGGCAAGCCACCTCACTTTGATGGAACAAGATACATCGATTGGTCTTACAAGATGAAGATGCATCTCATTGCCACAAGACTTTGAGAAGTTGTGGAATGTTGGCGTGATGATTCCTACCAATGAAGATAGAGAGATAACTCTAGAAGAAGTGCACAACCTCCATCAAAATGCACAAGCCATAGCATTACTTGTGTCAAGCCTAGCTCCGGATGAGTTTAGAAAAGTGAATGGAATGGAAAGTGCAAAACAAATTTGGGATACTTTGAAAGTGTCATTTGAAGGAGATAAAAGTGTGAGAAAAGGCAACATTGAGTTACTTCATGGTGAATTGGAAAGATTTGTATTCTTGCAAAATAAAACAACACAATCCATGTTTGATAGGCTCATGGCATTGGTCAACCGCATAAGAGCTCTTAGAAGCACCGAATGGGATGATAACAAGGTTGCTAGAAAGATGTTGAGAACCTATAGAGCCAAGAACAACATGCTAGTGTCTGTGCTCATGGAAAGGCCTAGTTATGATGAGATGACACCTCAAGAAGTTCTTTCAAAACTCAAGCATCATGAGTGTCTAGATGAAGATGTAATCAATGCTCACAATAAAAATCCTAATGCAATGGGATTCAACAAGAGTGCAGCCCTTAAAGCAACTCAACAATGAAGGTCAAGGTTTAAGTCAAGAAAAGAAGAAGAAAGTGAAGGATGATTCCTCAAGTGGAGAAGAAGATTCTGATGCAGAGGTTGCATTTGTGATTATAAATCTTAGAAAGTTTATAAAGAAGAAAAGCAACCGCAAGACCTATGGTGATGGAAAGAGAAGGTTCAAAAAGAGATTTTGCTATGGATGTGGTCAAACTAGTCACTTCATAGCTGATTGTCCTAATAAGAAAAAGAAGCACAAGCATGACAAGGATGAAGACAAGAAGAACAAAGGCAAGAAGAGAGGTGAAGCTCATCTTGGGGAAGAATGGGAGTCAAGTGATAGTGACTCAAGTGATGATAAGAAGAAGAAGGGAGCCGCAAACATCGCCATCCACCATTCTTCTTCACTGACCATGATCTTCCCTGATTCAACTTCACCACCAAAACTCTTCCCCAACCTATCTTCACCACCGAAGCTCTTCTCCAACCTCATCGACAATGACTACTACACCCCAACTTGTCTCATGGCAAAAGGGGAGAAGGTACATACTACACTCGTTTCATCTAGTGATGAGTATGATAGTTGTGATGATAACATAGAAGAAATTGAAGCAACCTTGATAAAGAAATTTGGTAAAAAGGCCTTCACTAAAATAAAAACACTAATGAAGAAATTAGAGAAGAGGGATAGATGCTTAGAGATGCAAGGAGATATAATCACTCAAGAGAGAAAGAAAAACCTTGCTCTTGAAGCATCTATCGCCGAGGAAAAGATGAAGGTTGAGAAGTTAACAGTTGAATTGTCTCTAGACAATGACTCAATTGGGAAATTGACTAAGGAACATTCCTCGGTTAATGATCAAGTAGCTAGCCTCAAGAATGAGAAGAGTATAGCTCAAGAAAGCTTCACAAGCTTGGAAGAAAAATATCGAAATCTTGAGCTAAACTATAGTACTCTTTGGGCTAGCACTTCAACTTCTCCTAAGGCAACCGAAGACTCTAATGTCTCCACTAGTGTTGGTTGTAAAAGATGCTATAAAATTGATGTGAATGCATATACAACTAACCTTGTTGAGTTAGAGAAGAAAGACAAGGAGATTCATAGGTTGAAGATGATATTGAAGAATGGGTGCAAGTGACAAGAGCAATCCAACAAGACTATATACAAGTCATCAAGGCACCCATCAATCAAGGAAGGCATTGGCTACAATAGGTATGATGGAAAGGCCAATGGAAGGAACATAATCAATGGTGTGCCTTGTGTGAAGTTCAACAAGGGTGTTGCTCTTGATGAGCTAATATGCAAGGCCAACAACAACAACAAGGTCTACATTCCAAAGATCCAACCTACAAGTAATAAGACAATCAAGATGAAGCAATCCAATGTCACCAAGCCATAAGCACCACTTCCACGGTGTTATGCTTGTGACTATATGTGTTGTTGGGGCAAGGATGGTAAGATTGTGGTTAAGTATGTTGGTGCCCAAAAGAGAAAGGAAATTATGAGGAGTGTTTGGGTGCCCAAGTTTTATGTGACTAACCCCCTAGGATCCAAATCTTTTTGGGTACCTAAAACAAAAGCTTAATTTGTCTTTATAGGAATATTCCACCGGTGGAACAAGTTGGGTGTTGGATAGTGGATGCACCAATCATATGACCGGAGAGAAGGACATGTTCACATCATTCCAACCAAGTCATCATCAAAGTGGAAATATTGTGTTTGGTGACAATGGAAAAGGAGAAGTCCTCGATTTGGGTAAAATTGCCATATCAAATGATAATTCCATTTCAAATGATTTACTTGTGAATTCATTGAGATACAATTTGTTGTCCGTTTCACAACTTTGTGAGATGGGTTATAATTGTCTCTTTATGGATAAGGGAGTGGAAGTCTATAGAAAGGAGGATTCCTCTATTGCATTTATGGGTCATTTAAAAGGGAAACTCTATCTAGTTGATTTCACATCAAATAGAGTAAATCCCAAGACTTGTCTAATGACAAAATCTAGCATGGGTTGGTTATGGCATCGCCGACTTACCCATGTTGGGATGAGGAACTTGGCCAAACTTCAAAAAGGCGAACACATCCTTGGACTAACAAATGTTTTTTAGAGAAAGATAGGATTTGTAGCGCATGCCAAGCGAGAAAACAAGTTGGAGCTAAACATCCTGTCAAGAATGTTGTGACAACCGAAAGGCCATTGGAATTGCTTCACATGGACACATTTGGACCCGTCGCTTATATAAGCATTGGTGGTAACAAATATGGTTTTATAATTGTTGATGTTTAGTCTCGCTTCACTTGGGTATTCTTTTTGCGTGAAAAGAGTGAAGTCCAAGGTATCTTCAAGAAGTTTGCAAGAAGAGCCCAAAATGAGTTTGATGTCAAAATCAAGAGAGTTAGAAGTGACAATGGGACGGAGTTCAAGTAACACCAACATTAAAAAGTTTCCTGATGAAGAAGGAATCAAGCATGAGTTTTTGGTTCCATACACTCCACAACAAAATGGTGTTGTGGAGAGGAAGAACCGAACGCTCATAGAAGTCACAAGAGCAATGTTGAGTGAGTACAAGACTCCAACCAACTATTGGGCGGAAGCGGTCAACATGGCATGCCATGCCATCAACCGCTTATATCTTCACAAGAAAAGAGAAAAGACCGCCTATGAACTTCTAACAGGTAAAAGGCCTAAGGTGCACTACTTTAGAGTTTTTGGATCCAAGTGTTTCATACTTAACAAGAAATCCAAAAGCTCTAAGTTTGCACCAAAGGTTGATGAAGGTTTCATGCTTGGTTATGGTACTAACAAACATGGATATCATGTTTTCAATAAAACCACCGGTTTGATTGAAATCGTGGTAGACGTGACTTTTGATGAAACCGATGGCTCTCAAAAAGAGCAAGTCAATGTTGAGAATTACTGCCACTAACAATGCTAACTGACACTCACGAGGCTTGGCCTCGATCCATACTTGTGGGCTTGGCCCCGAGTTTACTAACAACTGGAAAGACAACCACAAGAGCACCGACTCGCTGCACGATAGAATAGATAGGATATATAAATAATCACTATATTCATCTAGAGCTACAAAACCCTAAGAAGCAAGCAGTAGATAAGAAATTGAAAGTGATGGCTTGTTACCTGATGAAATCCGACAATCCAGTGACCAATCAACAAAGGAAAGGATCACGGGGCACCACCGGGATTAGCAAGGGCTAGGATTAGGGTTCTAGTGTGAAGTGGTATGATGGCCAAGGAAACACGGTGGCAGTGCAATGCAAGAGTGTGCGGCAGTGGATGGTGCTAGTGCGCGGCGTGGAGCGTGACGGCAGGGGCCACGGTGGCGTGGGCAAGCGACATGGCTGTGCGGGCAGTGGACATGGTGGTGCGAGGGCTGGGACGGGCATAGGCACTGGTGGCACAAGGTAGGCATAGAGCGAACACGGCTAGGGCAGATGGAGGCGCTGGTGCGACAGCGTGGGCGTGGGCACAGCGGCGCGAGGCAGTGCGGGCGTGGATGAGGTAGGTGCGGGCGCTGTGGCTGTGCGACAGTGGCAGATGCGGCAGCATGGGATTATGGCAGCACGAGCGTGGGAAATATAGGCATTGGCGGTGTGGGTGCGGGAAGAGAAACAATTTAAGGTGGCCCCCACATGATGGATAAGAAAAGGAAAGAAATCAGGATCCACTCAATTTCCACTGACCGAACGCTGCCACCTGGAGTCTGGTCGACAACAGAGAGGTCCAAAACCCCTCAAGTCGCGATCTGACGTGTCCGATTACCCTTGACCGAATGCAGCCCGAGTCCAGTTGATCCTGAGTTCATCTTCTATGTTTGATTGGACACGGGGTCACCATCACACCAGACGCAGGATGAGCACTATTTCAGCATCCGGTCACTCCTGCGCTGCATCAGTTCACCGCCAGTGAACTGATCGGATACTAGAAGCAGAGTCCGGTGTAGCATCCGGTCGCAATATTTCAGTGAATCTTCAATGTTCCTTTGTGTTGCCTTTTCCCAATCAAGTCCCAACTTCAATAAGACTCAAATAAACACCAATAGGGACTGATGTGAGAGACCTCTCTCAAAACCTTAAATTTTTAAAATATTTTGCCTTAGGCTATAATTCTTTTTAAGAAAATATGCAATAAAAAGGGCGAGGAGCACCATGTGACCACACAAGAGGGTTTTATGATCAATAGAAGCTTCAAATACTCTCTGCAATTGTGGACAAACACAGTGGGTGCTCAAAAGATAACCGAAAAGAAACAACAAAGCAACACACATGCATATGCAATGCAATACTTGAAAGTAATTCTAGTTGCTTGTCAAGTTTGATCCAAGGTTAAGCTTCTTCACACGCTTTTTGGCGGTTATCTTAACCATGTTAGACAAGCCCTAAGTGCATTACCAAAAATTAAACATGTTTTATATTACAATGCAATGCAAGGGACAACACAAGCTCATTTTTTAGTGAAGTTACTAAAATCAATCACATTGAGCACATTCCTCAACCGACAAAATGTAGCCTCATCTAGAAGTTTAGTGAAGATATTAGCCAATTGATCCTCAGTCCTTACACCTTCTAGTGAGATATCATTTTTAGCAACATGATCTCTAAGAAAGTGATAGCGGATATCTATGTACTTGGTGCGAGAGTGTTGAACCAGATTATTATCAAGCTTTACTGCACTCTCATTATCTCACAAAAGAGGTACCTTTTCTAGAACTACATCATAGTCTAGCAAAGTTTGCTTCATGTAAAGAATTTGTGCACAACAAGCACCCATGGCAATATATTCCGCTTCGGCGGTGGACAAAGCCACACTATTTTGCTTCTTGGAGGACCAAGACACTAGTGATCTACCAAGCAAATGGCACTGTCCAGATGTGCTTTTCCTATCAATTTTGCAACCGGCATAATCCGAATCAGAATAACCAACTAGTTGGAATCTAGCTCATTTGGGATACCAAAGACCAATGCTTGGTGTGTGCTTAAGGTACCTAAGGATTCTTTTAACGGCAACCATATGAGCCTCCTTAGGATTAGCTTGAAATCTAGCTCACATACACACACTAAACATGATGTTGGGCCTAGATGCAGTCAAGTATAATAAACTACCAATCATAGAATGGTAGAGAGTTTGATCAACCGATTTACCTCCCTCATCTAGGTCGAGATGTCCATTAGATGGCATTGATGTCTTGATTGGCTTACATTCCTCTATATTGAACCTCTTGAGAAGATCCTTAGTATACTTTTCTTAAGAGATGAAAATCCCTTCTCTCATTTGCTTGACTTGAAAACCAAGAAAGAATATAAGCTCTCCAATCATAGACATCTTGAACTCTTTTGACATCAATTCACCAAACTTATTGCAATAGTCTTCATTTGATGAGCCAAATATGATATCATCAACATATACTTGACAAATGAAGATCTCTCCATCAAACTTTTTGGTGAATAGTGTGGTGTCGACCTTCCCAATGGTGAAGCCCTTCTCAATGACGAAATCCTGAATGCGCTCATACCAAGCTCTTGGGGCTTGCTTAAGCCCATATAGTGCCTTGGACAACCTATAGACATGATTAGGATATCTAGGGTCTTCAAACCTGGGAGGTTGATCAACATAGACTAGTTCATTTATGAAGCCATTTAAAAATGCACTTTTAACATCTATTTTATATAATTTTATTTCATAATGCGATGCATATGCAAGGATGATACGAATGGCTTCAAGTCTTGCAACCGGTGCAAAGGTTTCTCCAAAATCCAACCCTTCAACTAGAGAGAAGCCCTTTTCAACTAGTCTTGCCTTGTTCCTCACTACAATGCCTTGATCATGTTCCTTATTGTGGAACACCCACTTTGTTCCAATGACTCTTGCACCTTATGGTCGCTCTTCAAAAGTCCAAACTTCATTGCGAGTGAAGTTGTTCAACTCTTTATGCATGGCATTTATCCAATTAGAATCTTGAAGAGCTTCTTCTACATTCTTAGGTTCAACACAAGAGACAAAAGAGTGATGTTCAATAAATGAAGCAAGTTTTTGAGAGTGAGTCATTACACCCTTTGAAGGACACCCTATGATGAGATCTTATGGATGTGCTTGTAGTAGAGGTGAATTTCTTCTATCAACCACTTGAGGGGGAGCTTATGGAGCATCAACATCTTGAGCTTGTGCCACAATTTGATCATGAGAGACATAAGTATCTTTATTTTCTACTTTCCTATCTTTATCACCATCTTATGGCACATTTGATGAAGAAGGTGGATCAATCACTTGTACATCATCTTCATCATCTTTGGGCTTGATGTCTCCAACCAGAATGTTCTTCATGGCCTCCCTCAATGGTTCATCACCTACATCATCAAGATTCTCATGTGCTCCTTGGGTGCTGTTAGATTCATCAAATTCTACATCATATGTTTCCTCAACTAAGCTGGTGACATGATTAAATACTCGATATGCTTTGGACTTTAATGAGTAACCAATAAGAAAACCAATATCACAACGTCTTTAAAACTTCCCTAGGTGTTGCTGCTTTTTGTAGATATAGCATTTGCAACCAAACACCTAGAAGAATGATACATCCGGCTTCTTCCTATTGAGCAACTCATAAGGGGCCTTGCCAAGAAACTTTTGAAGAAATTGGTGGTTGGATGCATAACATGCTGTGTTGATAGATTTTGCCCATAGAGCTTCAGGTGTGTTGTACTCATCAAGCATTGTTCTTGCAAGTGTGATAAGTGTCCAATTCTTTCTCTCTACTACACCATTTTGTTGAGGAGTATATGTTGCAGAGACCTCATGCTTGATTCCAACTTCATCACAATATGCTTCAATATTTATATTGTCAAATTCTTTTCCATTGTCACTTCTTATCTTCTTGAGCTTCACTTCAAATTTATTTTGTGCTATCTTGGCAAACTTCTTGAAACATGAAGCCACTTCGGTCTTGTTATGAAGGTAGAATACCCAAGTATATCTAGAATAGTCATCAACTATCACAAGACAATAGAGATTTCCTCCCAAACTCTTGTAAGTTGTTGGTCCAAATAGGTCCATGTGAAGGAGCTCTAGTACTCTTGTTGTTGACATGTAAGCTTTTGTAGGATGAGTGTTTGCAACTTGCTTGCCGGCTTGACATGCACTACAAAGCTTGTCCTTCTCAAATTTCACATCCTTCAAACCTCTCACCAATTCATTCTTCATTAGCTTCTTGAGTGAGCTCATCCCAACATGTGCAAGTCTTCTATGCCATAGCCACCCAAGTGATGTTTTGGTGAATAGGCATGTCTTCAAGTTTACATCTTTGGATGTGAAATCCACTAGATATAGGTTGTTGTATCTAAAGCCCTTGAATATAACTTGATCATCATTTTTCTTTGATACAACCACTTCCTTCTCGGTAAACAAGCATTGAAAGCCAAGATCACACAATTAACCAATAGATAGCAAGTTGAAGCTCAATGAAGCAATATATAGCACATTTGATATTGAATGATCATTTGATATTGCAACTTTACCCAATCCTTGAACCTTGCCCTTTGAATTGTCACCAAATATAATCCTTTCTTGACAATCTACTTCTTCATCAAGTGATGTGAACATACGTGGATCATCGATCATATGTTGAGTGCAACCACTATCAATAACCTAATGACTTCCATCGGTCTTGTAGTTCACCTACACACAAGAGATCAAGCTTGTTGTTTAGGGACCCAAACTTGATGAGGGCTCTTGACCTTCTCAACTAGTGACTTTGCAACCCAAATTTTCTTAGACCTATTCTTTTTGGGAGGACATAAGAACATAACTTTTATTTTTCCACTAGAATCCTTTCTAAGCATGTAATGAGCATTGAAAGCAAAGGGTCTAGCATGCTTGGGCAAGGGTTGTGGTGGTGGAGTTTGACACACATGGGCAAAGTGACCTTCTTGTCCACATTCAACATATCTCTTTGGCTTAGGCTTTGACTTGTGTTGTTGTTGTTGTTGAGCTTGAGCTTTCTTCTCTTGATGTGCCAAATACCCAATGCCATTCTATCCATCTTCATTATGGTGTTCATAAGTAGCTCACTTTAGAGATATTGGCCTCTTGTGAACTTGCTCAATCTGGTCTTGAGATGTTCTTTCTCCAACTTGAGCTTCTTGTTCTCTTTCTTTAAGTTCATCATGATTTTTCTCCATTTTGAGTCTCTTGTTCTCTTCTTTGAGCTTCTCATTCTCAAGAGCTATATCACAACCATGATCAACATTCTCTATCACAATTGTGTTGGTGGTTGATAGATTTTCAAGATCTTTCTTGAGCTTTTCATTCTCATGCTTGAACTTGACATACTCATCATAGTTGTTAGTCTCAACCACTTTCTTGCCTTTGCTACTAGCTCTTTGCTCAATGCTCTCAACAATTAAGTCATCACATGATGTAGCTATATCAATCTTAACAACATGGTTAGTAGCATAATGTGGCTCATTGGATAATAACTCATGAGAGACAAAAGGATTATCATGATTAACCTTGAGATTTGTGTACTCTTCTTTTAGCATATTGTAGCTAGTGGTGAGCTCATTATGTATCCCCTCAAGTTTATCATGTTTTTCTTAAAGCTCCTTTTTAGAGGATTTGAGCTCCTTGAGTTTGGATGACATAATTTTAATTTTCTTCTCTAAGCTCAACACTAGCTTTTTTCGGCTATGTCACATTTTACTAAGAGTGAGTCCTTCTCAAGTTCTAGCTTTTTATTTTTAGCTCTTTCTAATGATTTTAGTATATTGATTGAGCAACTTGACAAGATCATCATAAGAAGGTGATTCAAATTCATCATCACTATCACTATCATCATTGCTAGTATGATCATCACCACTACTATCATCATCATTTTGTACCTTTTCTTCACCCTTGGCCATAAGGCATAGGTGTGTAGAGGATGATGGCAGTGGTGTCGGTGAAGATAGTGAAGAGTCAATTACAATAGCGGCCACCTTCTCATTCTCACTTTCATCATTGGATGAGCAACTTGATGAATCAATATCTGTGAGCCAATCATCAACGATGTATGCCTTGCCAATCTTCTTCTTCTTGTGGAAATCCTTCTTCTTGCCATCCTTCTTGTATGGCTTATTTTTCTTCTTCTCATCATCATCTTCATCACTTGAGTCACCTTTCTTGCCCTTGTACTTCTTGTACTTATCTTTCTTGGGCTTGGGGCATTGATGAGTCAGATGACCAAGTTCTCCATAATTATAGCAATCCATCTCAGAGATTGGCTTCCTTCTATTGCTAGTGAAGAATTTCTTCTTCTTGCCATCAAACTTGACACCGTTCTTGTTGAGCTTCTTAAGCATCTTGGTGATTTTACTCACCATGAGAGCAAGACTTGCATCATCAATTTCATCATCACTTGAACTCTCATGATCAACTCTTGCTTTGCCCTTCTTCTCTTGGCTAGCCTTGAATGCCAAGTCTTTCTTGGTGGAAGAAGATCCATCTTGTGGTGTGATGTGCATATACATCTCATGTGCATTGATCTTTCTCAATATTTGAGTTGGTGTAGCGGTGGAAAGATCACCTTGATGAAGCACGGTCACAATATGCCCATATTTGTCAATAGGGAGGACACTTAAGATCTTCTTTACAACATTGGATGGTTACATTTGAGTGAGTCCAAGCCCATTTACTTCATCTATAAGAACATTCAAGCATGAATACATCTCATTAGCACTTTCTTTAGGAAGCATCTCAAATGAATTAACCTTTTTCATAACAAGATGATATTATTCTTCACACTCACTCTTTGTTCCCTCATGGAGCGCACAAATGTCCGACCATAGTGCATGGGCGTCCTTATGGTTCTGCACATGGTTAAAAACATCTTTGCAAAGGCCTCTAAAGATGGTGTTTCTAGCCTTTGCATTTCATTTCTCGTAATTAACTTCATCGCCTTGAAGGTGTGTGGGATCCTTAGCTTTTGGGAAGCCTTGTGAAGCGGCTCTAAGAACTCCAACATCTAAAGCTTCTAAATAAGCCTCCATGTGGATTTTCCAATAAGGAAAATCGTCTTCCTCAAAGATAGGAGAAGGTCTATCTCCGTGGGACATCTTTCTCTAGATGGTTAAGTCTAATTTAGTGAGCATGAGGCTCTGATACCAATTGAAAGGATCAAGATGCCCAAGAGGGGGGTGAATTGGGCTAATTCTAAATTCTTTGCAATAATTAAACCCTACACTTAGCCCACTTCACCCCTTGTGCCTAGAATGTGTTTCTATTGACCTTACGCACAAAAGTTTTGCACCTTAGGTTCTAATCCAACTCTAGCATGACAATTCTAGGAATGTAAAGACATGAAATAAATTGTTCAAATGTAAATGCTCAAAGTAAAGAGATGGAAAGGAACGCGGCGATGTTTTCTCAAGGTATCAGAGAGTCGCCACTCTCCACTAGTCCTTGTTGGAGCACCCACGCAAGGGTGTAGCTCCTCCTTGATCCACGTAAGGATCAAGTGCTCTCTACGGGCTGATTCTTTGATACTCCATCATGGTGACTCGCCCATGACCACTCACAACTTGAGTTGGTCATCCTCAAGCTCCGTGAATGATCACCAAACTCCCAATCACCACCGAGCCATCTAGGTGATGGCGATCACCAAGAGTAACATGCACAAACACTCACTTGACCATGACAAGGCTAATGAGAAGGGTGGATGCACACTTGCTACTCTCCTTGCACTAATGAGGGCCTTAATCTTGGATTCTCAAATCTCAACCACCTCACTAGGCTCTTGCTCTCTCTTACACTCTCAAGGTGTTTCTCAGCTGAACAAATGGGCAAGAGACCTCCCTTGGATGAGTGGAGTAAGTATTTATACCCCCTCATTCAAAACATCATGTTTGGAAGCTGAGTCAGCATTTGCGGGGTGATCGAACACTTCGATCAAGGGTGATCGGACACTCCAATCAGTTATACCCGCAAAGAGCCGTTATGCTTTGATCGGACTCTGACCAGTGTCCGATCAAGAAAAACACTCTCTAGAACCTTACTGATGTTGACCGACGCTGGAACCTAGACTCCGGTCACTTTACTGTTCAGCGTCCGGTCAGTTACCGGATCCTGACCAGCATCCGGTCAAGAAAATCCCTCTCTAGAATCTCTTTGGAGTTGACCGAACGCAGGCACCCAGCGTCCGGTTACTTTTCACTCAGCGTCCGGTCAGTACCAGACAATTGTAGTTGATCAAATGAACTAACCGGACTCACCTTCCAGCGTCCAGTCAGTCTATTGACCCTCCATCCATTCACTTCCAACTCAAAATCTTATGTGAATGAAGTTTGCTCTAGTTGATCTTACGGCTACTCCTAAGCTACCTAGTGCTAGGTTTGACAAGTGTGCACCACACCTAACCCACTAGGACTCACCTAGATCAAGCTACTAGTTCATACCCCCTTAATAGTATGGCCAAATAAAAAACAAATTCCTAAACTACTCTAAGTGTCTCTTCAACACCAAATGACACTTAGAACTAGTTCATCCTTAACCTTGCCGTCCATCCTTTGAAAACCAAAATGATTTCCATCGATGGGGGCATGACAACCATGATTGCCCAATCAATTGTCATTACCATGACCTAACTCAAATTGCATTGGCGAAACACACGTTAGCATAGTAATCTAGTGTTGTCATTAATCATTGAAACCCAACTAGGGCCTAGATGCTTTCACTCCTCAGACCTCTTCCTCTTAAGCCTAGATGATAGGTAACCTACCATCACAACAACAAGTGTAGCAGCTTGGGAGGGCAGGTGGGATCTGCTAGCATCAGCATCCATCTACAACAAGTATTGAAACATCATGTTGCGGGGTTTGCAATGTTGGCCTCAAAAAGTGCTGCATGTTCAGCATAACATAACAAGTGGACACATACCCACTATCCTTGGCCGCATGTGTCCGCCATAGGCCTCCAAAAGGATAGGAGCATACATCATCGACTCATATGTAAATCAAAAAGCACTAAAAACATAATAGAAAATATGCACAAAAACTTAGGACAACACCTCATCTAAGATGCAGTGGTAAATCGAAACCTTACACATACAGTCAAAATCGAGCAGCCAGAATAAACGGCAAGATGGTGCTACAACAACATGTATGAACAATGAGCACCAACAGTACACAATCTCAGCTATGGTGCTACAGTAAACCTTAGCTCGAGAATCGACATAATAGAATCATAGATCTAGCACCACAAATCATGGATTGTGTTCAAACAGTCATAGGTCCAGCCATTTTCATCATTTCCCCCAACATTTTGCCTCGAGGCAGCCCAAAATCCGATGAAACCAATAGCAAATCGAGCACCGCATCAAGCCCAGAGCGCAACACAAGGAGAAAGGCCAAGATTTCACCTTGCTTTGAGCAGTCGAGAAGGGAATCTGAAGACGAGGGTCAAAGGTGGGGAAGAAGAAGCAGAAAAGGTGACTGATGAGCAGACGGTGGCCAAGCACCAGTCCACCACACTCGCCTGCGACGTCTAGGGAAACAAACATAGCCACCACCAGCAGGTCTTGGGGGAGTAGTGACCTGGCGGCGAGGAAGAAGAAGAAGAACATGCCCTAGACCGCGTCACCACGCTCTAGAGTCGGAGCCGCCTACGACCTTGCCGCCACCACCAACCACCGAGAGCTCGAGACAAGGAGGGAAGCGGGGGAGTGGAGAGAGCGGCGGAGGGGACTGAGAGCGAGTGATGGAGAGTAAACCCTAGCAGCACGGCGGTGGTATAAGAAGGGAGATAGAAATTTCACTTGGCGTGTGAGCCCGCTAGAGCCAAAGGCCACCAACGGAAATGGACAGCGGGAGCTAGCGGAGGGACCACGTGCGGCCGAGCCAGCGAGAATGTTTCCCGGGCTATAGGCTCGCAGGTGGTTTAAGCACCGCATGGCCCAGGCCCCCAAGGCATCCAGGGTAACAAACACGGCTACCTATAGCTCATGGGCATGTCCCTGGCCGCCGTCCAGGGAAATAAACACGCCCATGCTTGTCGCAGCTAGCTAGGAATTAAACCTACAACCTAAGGTTTCATGTCAAAATTCACTCACCACTCCACAGCAAAGTCACTTTTGACTAAGTGAATGTTTCTTTCTTTCTATATTCACTTTAGTGGATCTATAATAAATATTTGAGACCCAAGACAACTTCAAATGGAAAAGGTTTGAACTAAAAAGTTTTATATCTCGTGAGTACTATAACTTTGCTATTCATTGTATCTCCATCCAGGGTCGTTCGAAAAATTAAGTAAAAATAAATTTCAAAACTGTGAGATCTTAAAACATAATTTTTGTACTCTAAATGATTTCAAATAAATAAGTGATCAAATATAAATGTCTACATCCCTTGGGGTTCTACAACTTTGATATAAACTTTGCCTTCATCTGATATTAGTAAGTTGCATGCTTGCTTTAAAATTAACTATATCTCCAACTAAGTGCCAATATGCACTCTTTAATGCATAACAACTCAAAATTGCTCCTTTAGATGGATGGATATACCAAGAAAAAAATGTATTTCATTGCATAAACTTGTCAAGGGAGCATTTATGTCTATAAATATGATGTCTAACTAACAAGAATGTAATGAGTCCATTATATTGGTGGTAGAGGAATGACTAGAAAATGGATATTTTTTTCTTGGCGGCTACTGTCAATTTACTTGAGGGTTAGCACCCAAGAAAACTAGCATTTTCTTGGCGGTTTTCAATTATAGCGAAGGAACTGTGAGTTTTTCTTGGCGGTGGGGAATAGCACCAATGAAAATGTTGAATTACCTAGGTGGTTTGTAATAACACTCAAGAAATATAAAATTACCATGGCGATTTAGAGTAACACTAGAAAAATTTAAAATTACCTTGGCAGTTTGTAACAACACTCAAGGAAATGCAGAATTACCTTGCTAGTTTGGACTAGCACTCCAGAAAATATGGAGTTGCCTTATAGCAATTTGAATAAGCACTAAAGAAATATGTATTTCCTTGGAGGTTTTCTGTAACCTCCAAGGTAAGGATATGTCTTTAGGCCCTGTTCGTTTCTACCAGATTGGCCCGTTCCTGAGCCCGTTCCGGGTGGATTGCTGCAGCCCATTTCCAATCCGGATGGGAACTAGACTATGCGTTCGTTTTGGGCCGGCCTGGAACGAAAACTGGCCCGGAACCAAAACTGGCTTCTCTTTTCCCAGTCTCCACGGCCCGGAACAGAACCACACCTCCTACCATCCAGATCGGTGTCGGCTCCCTGTCTCCACACTCCACGACGCAAGCACACGACGACGCAGCAGAGGCGATGGTAGGGCGGCGCGAGGTGACCACGGGGCAGGCGCGGGGAGACCGTGGGGCAGCGTGAGGCGACAGCAACCCTACGTCCTCCCCCTTCCTCGTCCTTCTCGCCAGTGATTCCCTCGCTCTCCCCTTCGTCCTCGTCCTCTCTCCCTCCTCTAGGGTTCTCTAGGGTTCTTGGAAAAGGAAAAAAAATCTCCTACCGGCCAGTGAGGATGCTCGGAGGTGGGGCTTTAATTTGTGTGGGGAGCAGAGCGGCTGGGGGAGGGATGGAATCATGGGTCGGTCGACCTGATCTGAGCTCGTAGTGCTGTAGCTGCTAGCTTCTGGACCGCTGTAGCTTGTATGCCTCATCTGATTTTGGGGAAAATAGAGAGCAGAGGGAGAAGTGTGAGCTGCTACTTCTGGCCTAATGTTGATCTGCTCGTGATGAATAAGTAGCACAATGAAAGAGAGAAATTTGCCCAGGTGCAGAGGGGTGTAGGGAGGTGCTAGCTTGCTGTGCTCACGTAGAAGTGAGTGGAGAAGGAATAATTGACAGAGGTATATGCTTGCTGCTTACTTGTTTAGTGCTTAGTTGGGAGCATTTTGGTCAGTTGCTTCCATCATTTAGATGTGAAGAGAATGGTAAATTGATTTTGGCTAGATGGCTAAAAAATGGAAAAAAATCATGGTTGTTTGATTTCTCGTAGTCAAAGGTAGCAATGTGTATGGTGCTAACCATGCTATGCAAGTCCAGTCTGTATTATTAAAAATCAGTACTGCCATGTGCTAATTTTCATTATATTGAAATACTCACATTTACTTATTGTGGGGCCTTTCAGTTCTAGTTAGTGGAAGCAAAAATATTTCTGTCGAAGGACACATTGAAGGACACCCCATGTGATCTTGCATTCTTTAATATTTAAATCAGCTCCATACTAAAAAATTTATATTATTAGATGTAAATCTCTAGCTTGATTGGCATTTGAAGGACACATTGAAGGGTCTAAATTTGATTTCTTGAGATATGGGGGGTGGATTGATTGTGCACTACTCGTACGGGAGTGATCCATCTAGCTAGCTTTACCGGTTGACAGCCATGTTCTAAGGTGGTTTTGCTGGTGCAGTGCATCAACAGGATTATATTCAGGCATAAACACATGCAGTAGTGTCTTCTGGAAACAACACTTTGCATCATCTCTTGGTTTGACCATCTACTTACCTAGACAGTGTCTCCCTGTCGAAACGAAATACTAATGCATTATCTTCTTTTTTAGTATTAAAAATGCAACTACTTCGGTTGTCCTTCTGTAACTACTGGTAATGTTCCATACTCTAGTTCCTGGTACCTCAAATATGAAACAATGGAATGTTCCTTGCCCTTCTGTTGAATGTTTTTATGTTTAATGAATTTGGTCACAACTCACAATGACTAGGAATTCTCCACTTGCTGAGGATTACCTCTACTTGCACTTACTATTTGTGTCTCAGTATTAAGTAAACTCTAGCTGAGGGAAAGCTTATATTTTTAGTCTGCAAATTTGGACTGACATTATATCACCTTCTCAGGCAACTGAGTGACCCGTTCTATTCTAAAAAAAAGATTCTGATTTCAGGGAATAAACTCTCATCCATCATTTAATGCATGGCCCAACCAGATGATCCTTTGTTTGAGCTTTTTTATTCGGCTTTTTGTTTGGTGGGTAAGAATCAGGTTCAGGTCTGTAGGTTGTGTTCTGTGTCTTGCAGACTAAATTTCCAGTTTATGTGTTGGTTGCTTCCTTAGTTTCTTGCAGACTAAATTGAGCTTCTTCTTTATTTTAAAGGCTTGTGAGTTGTTATTATCCTTTGTTTTTAAGAAGAAAGGTAGGACCTCTTTAGCCTTGCAGTTCATTCGTTGGTTCAGTAGGGTCCATAGCTTGTCATTGTTTCTGTACCTTTAGTTTTCTGAAGCTCTACATTAGTGCGGCTCCGCTGGTTCAAAACATGCTGTATTAGACATGTGGTAATTGTGTTGGCATTTTTCTACGAACCATATATATAAACTTAGGCCAAGTTGACACAAGCCGAGCAAGAGATCTGTATATTCAGTGTCCATGGCAAGCAATAATAGGAGATCTGTATGTAAACGTAGGTCACCAGTGTCCATGGCAAGCAAGAGATGTCCTATTGTATATTCAGATTAGAGTAATTTTAGATTGCAGTAAGCAAGTTGACACAAGCCGAGCAAGTGTAGTTCTTTCGTTGCGCCATATACTTTTCTCGTTTGGGCGTTCAGTCCATCGTTAAGTCTACTTCCAATAGCGAGGCAGCAAGAGACCACCAAGCTTAGCCTAGTTCATTTGTACTATAAAAAGAGGATTTCTGCTAATATCGTCCTCCAGAATTAAGGAATGTCCCTTTGTTTTAGTTTGTAGTGAAGACTGAAGTTGACATACCTAGCCTATTAGCTCACTTTGTTACTTGTATTATTATCTAGATGATGTCTTGATTTGCCAAATGGTTTCTTGTTACTTGTAGATCTCTCTAGCACCATTTAGAGTTGGGGAAGGTGAACCTCCGCCTTCTTGGGATCCAGGTGCCAACTCCAAAAGGTACTCCAAAAGCTTCTATATGACTATAAGTTTATATATGCTTCTATAAGATGACTATAATCTTTATTACAGCTTCTATATGACATGGTCAATAATATAACTTCTATATGACATGGTTAATAATATTTAGCTTCTATATGACTATAAAATTGTATGCTTCAGTCCTACAATGCGTCTCTCACTATGAGATCGTATTAGAAAGAGGAGGGAGGAAGAAGACGATGACATGATGCTATTTATTTTCCCCGCCTTATATCTTATGAGTTCTGCTAGAGGAGGGGAAAAGAAGAAACGTCATACTTTGAAAGAAACAGGCGAGGTTAAAGTTCGAAGACTCCTCGAGGGACATGTCAAGAACTGTCAAGTTGCATTTAGGATGGAACCACACATCTTTAGAGAATTGGCAAATTATCTTAGAAGCAAAAGGCTTGTTGTTGATACTAGGATAACTGTGGAGGAGAAGTTGGGTTTCTTCCTATACATGTTAAGTCACAACGCCTCGTATGAGGATCTCCAAGTGTTCTTTGGGCACAGCAATGACACCTTCCATCATCACATCAACCACTTCTTCAAGGTGGTCATTCCCGCACTCTCTCGCCGTTACCTTCAAGCTCCTGATCCTAATCAAGTGCATAAAAAAATCCAAGACAATCCTAGATTCTATCCATTTTTCAAGAATTGTCTAGGTGCCATTGATGGAACTCATATTCCTATTTCCATAGCCTCTGAGAAAGCTTCTCCTTTTAGAAATAGGAAGGACACACTAAGCATTAATGTGATGGTGGCATGTGATTTTGATCTCAACTTCACTTTCGTTTCTAGTGGATGGGAGGGATCGGCTACAGATTCCAGAGTGCTACAATCAGCTATGAGCAATGGGCTTCCAAGTACCTCCAGGCAAATTCTATCTAGTTGATGGAGGGTATGCAAATACTCCATCTTTTCTTGCTCCATATCGGGGAGTTTCGATACCATTTGAAAGAATTTGGGGCTGGACATCGAAGGCCGCAGAACCCAAAGGAGCTCTTTAACCACCACCACGCACTACTGAGGAACCATGTGGAAAGGGCTTTGGGGTGCTTAAGAAGCGCTTCCCCATTCTGAAAGTTGCCACATTCCACATGTTGGAAAATCAAGTAAAGATACCTATAGCTGCTTCCATCTTCCATAATCTGATCTGATTACTTCATGGAGATGAGGAATGGTTAGATCATCAGTCGGATAATATCCCTCCAAGAAACTTTGTTGCTTGTACCAAGTGGTGATCAAATGAATGACCTAAATGTGGGTTCAGTACAAGGCAACGCTTTAAGAGACACCATCTCTCAAGAAATGTGGGTTCAGTACCAGCAACATTTAAATTAATCTTTGAATAGGCAGTAATAAGTTAATAAGCTTGTAATAAGCATGGATTGTAATTAAGCTGAGACTTCTTTTTAGTCTTTAAATTAGTCTTTGAATAGGTTGTAATAAGCTTTTGTTATGAATAAGCTTGTAATAAACTTGGCTTGTAATAATTGAATAAGCTTGTAATAAGTGAATAGGCTTGTGTCATATTTGACAGTGATGGTTGGAAAAGGCTCCCCGAAGCTCAATATGATTGCAAGGGTGTCACCAAAGTTGCACCGGTTCTTGGGTACAACAAGTGGTATTAAAAAGAAGGCTTCTCCTAAATGCAGTAAGGCAAAGAAGACTGGAGGTTCTTCGAGAGGTATGGTGTTTAATTCTCTGCTATTATTGCTGTGATTTCTCTGCTATTATTGCTGTTATTTCTTTGCAGTTGTTTGCTACTAAAAAGAACTTTCTTGAAGTAATTCTCTTCTATACAGTTTATTGCACCATGTGCTATTATAGTAGTTTTAGTAAACCTGTAACTTGTAAACTAGTATTTCTTTACTGTTATTTATATTTGCTGATTTTTGGTAACCTGATGTCTAACCATGGTTTATGTAGTAGTAAAGCAAAGAGCGGACTGGAATCTGTCCCTTGAGAAGTCCCTAGTAGACATTCTCCATGAGTATAAAGATAGTGGCTACAGAGGTGACAACGGATGGACCCCTGAAGGGTGGAATAAAATGGTGAAGGAGTTCCATCTGAGGAACAAGTATGTCAACTACACAAAGAGTCAGATTCAAGACAAAGAAGGACAGCTAAAGAAAGACTATAGGATGCTCAAAGAGGCTAGGAAGCAGGAGTGGGGCCACATGGAATGAAGATAGGCATATGGTTGAAGGATCACCATCTATGTGGGACAACCTTGAAATTGTAAGTTGATTTCTTGAAGTAATTCTATGGATATCCTCATAGTGATAACTGTCGATGTTTTACCACCGATAGCCTACCACGGGGGTACCCGGGGCAGTATGTTTGGGCTTCAGCGTATGCCGAACTCGATGGTTTACGCAAGAGACAGCCGATTTATCCTGGTTCAGGCCCTCGATCGTAGATCGAGTAATAACCTTACGTCCAATCGGCCTTAGCCTTTGCGTTGGATTGATTATGATCTGCTCTTTTTTCTCTTTTGACTAGGAGCATTGCCCTCCTTTATATAGTCAGGAGGCCAGAGTCCTAGTCGGTTTACAATGAGATTTCCTAGTAGGATTACTTGATAGTTCTACTACTAAGATTTACATGGGAAGAATCCTAGTTGAACTAGATCTTCTCTCTCCCTTGCGGGGTATCCTGTGGGTCCCGTATCGACAAGCCCCCGAGCACTTCATGGTTGAGCTCTGAAAGTCTCGCTCTACCCCTTCAAGTCTTGTTGAGTAGGAATAAGATGTCATCCGAGTGCTTTCTAGAGTGAAACCTTGTAGCGCTTCTTAGGATCTTTGAGTGGTGAGTGCTTTTCTGAAGAAAAAATACATCCATCTGGTTGTAGCCCCTGAGCCTCTTGCTATTTGGAACAAGGAGCTGGAGGATCTTGTCTTGAAGTTGTTCCGATTGTTCGTTGAAGTTTTATAAAAAAGAACTCAAATATGGCTCGTTCCGGGTTCTTTTTGTCGTAATGTCTTGAAATGGTCTGTGTTGAGGAAGTCTTTTGGTGACGTGCGCTTTTTTGAAGAAAAAGTGCACTCACTGAGTGTAGCCCTCGAGCCTCTTGCTATTTGGAACAAAAAGTTAGGAGGGTCTTGATCCTTTATGTTGTTTGAAAATTTGTGTTCTGAAGTAGTCCCCAAGACTTGGATTAAACCATCGTCCGAGTAGTCTCGTGGCAATCCTTCCGAAGCGGCCTTTTAGTTTTGGATTAAACCATCATCTGAGTAGTTTTGTGGCATGCAGCCTCCGAGCTTATGTCCGGGTTCCTTTTTGGTGAAATTGCACTCACTGAGTGTACGAGCCTCGTGCTTTTGGGTTTATCCCGTAGCTCCGCGCTTTCTCCGAGTTCTTCTCTTTAGAAAAGAAGTCGGATGAAGAGTCTTGATGTATCGTCGTCGTTGTAGTCTTGAGTTTCTTGTATTCTTGGTCCTTTGTCTTTGGTTCTGAGCCTCCGGAAGTAGTTGAAATGAAAACCGGGTTCTTTTGTTCCTCGTGAGGTAGCCCTTTCTTTCTTCTTTCTTTCTTCTTGGTTTGACGGGTTGTTCTTGTATCAATCTAATAACCCTGCCGTGGCGTTGGACGGATAAGTCTGAAATCTGCCCATTGGTTTGTACCGTTGTGAGGATTCGTGCCCTCTGTCATTTTAGCTGCGTCGGTAAATGGACCGTTGCGTTCCCACATTGTGTTTTAACAGGCTTTGTGGGCCGTTTGTATCACTGAAAAATCTATTTAAAGACCTTTTATCTTCCTTTCCCTTGTCGCCCAGCTCTTGCCTTTAAACCCTAGCTCTCAGAAATCCACCGCCGTCATTGTCGCCATCACCCGAGCACCATCATTCTAGCTTCATCTTCCTTAGTGCCTTCTTTGCTTCCGCCAGTTCATGGGAAAGAAGAAAACCGCAAGCAAGTCTCAGGCGACCTTCGTGGACGAGGAGTCATCCCTGTCTTTGATTGAAAACCTAGGAGTTCGTGGCCATGAGGGCAGCTTCAGAAGGCTTTGGCCGGCTCCAACAACAAGCGAAGACCAGCTGCAGCGAGCTCATTAGCGATGACTTGATCCAAAGCAAAGTCATCGCTGAATGGAGAGTTCCTGGGAGAGCATCGGGTTCTGGCTCTGGGTCCTAGGTGAGATTGTCCTTTTTGTTTCCTTTGTCCGCGCTGGACTTTGTCTTCCTGCTTTCGCCTTCCTTCATTAGTTTCTTGGTTATTTCGGGGTTAGTCTGAACCATCTAACCCCCAATGCCGTTCTCCATCTTTCTGTTTTTGTTCACCTTTGTGAAGCCTTCCTTGGGATCCCTCCTTCTCTATCTCTTTTTCGCTTTTTCTTTCGTCTGAAACCTCAACCCCGCCGTGAAGAAACCAGCGCCCTCGGCGGTTGTGGGATTCAGTTTCGCCAGGGTCTCAAAATTAAGTTTTTTTATTATGACCTGGTTGATTCTGTCAAAGATTGGCGTGCCGAGTGGTTCTACGCTGCCAATTTGATCCCTTCTCTTGTCGTTCACTCCAGATCTGGTCCTGTGGTGAATGACCGATGGGACAAGAAGCTTGAGTCACCTGCTGAGATTCAAGCGATCTAGCCACTCCTTGATAGGATTAGCATGCTGAAACAGTAGGGTTTGACCGGCTTTGGTATTGTTTTAAGCTTCCTTCATCGCCAGATTCAGCCTTTGAAAGAGCGGGAGCATCTCGGCTTTGAGTATTCTGGGGCCGAGGATCCTTCACGCATGGTCCCAGCTCTTGAGCTGATCGGTGAGGAGGTACTCGAGCGCCTCCAGAAGATGTTTTAAGGAGTGAGCATCATTCCTCCTGCCATCTCTGAGTTCTCGGCCATCAACCCGCCCCTAGCTGTGAGTTGTCTATCTTTTTGTTTGAGTTCTTTATGTACTCTTGCTGCATCCGTTCTTGCTTAGCTTTTCCTTGTCTCGGTGTTTTATCTTTTTTCGCAGGAGCTTGGGCGGAACTTTGTCGATCCAATCCCCCTTGATGTTCTCCCTGCCGTGGCGGAGACTGGGGATCGTCTAGCTGGTACTTCTGCAATTAGTAAGTCTCAAACCTTTACAGCCCTTCCTGGGGTTTCTTTCAGATTTGTTGATGTATATGAAGAATATGTTCCTCGTCTAGTCCCTCGCGGTCCTCGCAGTGTCCCGAAGAGGGGGCGAATGGATGGGTCTTCATCTGGCTTGCCTGTCTCCAAGAAGCCTCGCAAACCAAGTACTCCCTCAGGTACTCCAGTTGTTGCTAGCATGCTCTTAGGTGAGCACATTTAATACTCTTTGTTCTTTTATTTTCATGTTTCTCTCTTGAACCGAGTACTTTTCATCTCCTTTTCAGCAGGTGCTCTAGTTTCGTTGGCTGAGGAAGAAGAGGATGATGAAGTCCCCCTCATCATGCGGCGGTGAGTTGTTTTTCATATTCTTGTTGCATTGAATTTCTCCTCTTTGTTTTGAATTTTAGTCTTGAACTTTTTGAAGTAATCAGAGGTCAGGTGTGAGTTCTTCCGAGGCTCTCGCGCTGACTTCTTCTGAAGCTCTGGTGTCGAGTTCTTTGGTTGCCTCTGTCCCGAGCTGTACCGCTCCTCCGGTGCGGAGTTCTTCCACGGCTCTAGCCCTGGCTTCTTCCGCGGCTCCATTGTCGGTTGTCCCGCTCCCATCGCCGAGTGGCGGGGACGTCTTTGCCGTCATGGTTCCCCCTGCAAGGCTTTCTCTTGGCTTCGCGAAGAAAAAAGTAGTCGGGTGAGTAGATTCTAGCTTTATCTTTTTGGCTTTTATCTTCCTTCCTCTGGTTTTTATTGGTGCTTCCTTTTATCACTTTTCAGTGTTTCGTCTTCTCTAATTTCTTCATCGACTTCTTCTCTAGCCTCCCGCCGTGCCAACGAGTTCCGAGCCTTGAGACTCACAACATTCTGTTGATGAAGTCGCCTGCGGGGGCTTCAGAGCTACCTGGCGGAGTTGCGGACTTGGTCGCTCCGGAGGTAACTGTGGCCGTCGCGCCGGGTCCTTCTGAGGGTTTGGCTCCGGCTTCCCTAGAGGTTGCTTTGGTCGTTCCTTCTTTCGCCCTAGCCGGCCTCTCCTTCCCCTTCTCTTACTTCCGGCGGCCCCTCCTTTTCCTAGTGACGTGGTGCAACAGTTCGATGCCACTCATCGGTTATCGGAGCTGACCACAGCCTAGGGGGAGCTTGTCGACCCTCGCGACTTCTTTTGGTGAAAAGCTCCAGGTAGGTTTTACTGCCACTCCTCTTTTGCATGCTTGTTTTTCTTCTATCCTTACGCCTTGTTTCTCTTTGCTTCTTTTTGCTCAGTCTTTCTCTCGTGATCATTCTGGCTTCTTTTTCTCATCTGAAAATGAGAGGAAGTTGTCTTCGGAGGTGGACGCTCTAAAAGCCGATCTTGACCTCCTCTGGGCTGAGTTGGAGACGGAGCGTCAAATGCACCAAAAGGAGGAGAAAGCCCTTTGCGCCCGGGTAGTGGAGATGGAGAAAAGGAGAGATGCTGCGGTGGAGTCTACGAAGAATGAATGCAAAGGTGCCACGGGTTCTGCCTATTTCTTCTTGTATTTTGACTTCTTTTTCCGCTGACTTGTTCTTGGGTGTCCTGTCTAGCTCTCCGAGTTGAGAAGCAGAAGCTCTCGGAGAGTATTGATGAAATGAGGGCCCTTGTCCGTTCTAGTCATAATAGAGCTGAGGAGGTAATTACTCATGCTGAGGAAGAACTCGCCCTTGCTAAGCTGATTAGGCGCGGAGCTGACAGAGATCTTGTGTAGGCCCAAAAAACTATTGAACGCTTGTCCGGGAAGCTGGCGACGGCTACTGAGAATTGGAATGTTTTGTGGAAATCTTTTCGTTCAGTAGCCGATGTCCTCCGGACTCCAGCGGATCACGGGCAATCTTGGGCGCAGTTCATTCCCCGGATTCCGACTCGTTTCCAAGAGTTCGTGAAGAGGTGTGCCCAAGTATGTACCAAGAATGTGCTGGCCCAGGTCCGGGTCCTTGCTCCAGAGGCGCCTCTCTCCAAGATAGCAGAAGAAGCTGAAAGCCAAGAATATCTTGATGCCGTTGAGAGGATGGAGTCTGAGGTCGAAGGTCTAGCCAGTAGGGTTGTAGACAATCTAAATATTGACATTTCCCTTTCTGATGACAACGCCTGACTCGATTGAGCATCCCCTTGTAATATTACACTCCTTTTAAATGAAGATTCTTTATTTTTGTTGATGTATTCTTTGCCTGGGTGCGGTTGAAGTTACTTGACTTGCTGAGTACTTTGTCCTGTTCCCGTCTCTGCTCTGCAAAACAACTCTGTGCGTTATTCTGATGAGACCCCTCGATTTGTCGAGTACTTTTCTTTTCTTCCTCCATTGTGATCCGTCGAGTGCTTTGTCCGTGCTATGACTTGTTAGATGTAGATCTTTGCGTTAACAACCTTTCGCCTGCGCTATGTAAAACGACTCGGTATAGAATGTTGCCTTGACAAACTTCGGCATCCGAGTGCTTTCTTGAGTGGCGCTTGTGCGTTTCTGAGGAAAAAGTATTCCTATCTAGATGTAGCCCCCGAGCCTCTTGCTTTTCGGAACGAAGTGCTGGAGGGTCTTTTGAAGTTAAATTTTGGTCGACTCAGTCATTTTGCTTTTTGTTTCGGGTGTTAGCTTTTAGCTACCCTCATCGGCGAGCTCAAGCGTTTTTTCAGCTATTTTGCTCTCGGCCGGGATGCTCAGGCATGTTTTCAGCCATTT
Source organism: Miscanthus floridulus (assembly GCF_019320115.1). Taxonomy (NCBI): domain Eukaryota; kingdom Viridiplantae; phylum Streptophyta; class Magnoliopsida; order Poales; family Poaceae; genus Miscanthus; species Miscanthus floridulus. Next base: position 5,107,848 of record NC_089590.1, on the reverse strand, counting down.
TGCTTTTTTGTTTCGGGTGTTAGCTTTTAGCTACCCTCATCGGCGGGCTCAAGCATTTTTTTCAGCTATTTTGCTCTCGGCTGGGATGCTCAGGCATGTTTTCAGCCATTTTGCTTTTTTATTTCGGGTGTTAGCTTTTAGCTACCCTCATCGGCGGGCTCAAGTGTTTTTTTAGCTATTTTGCTCTCGGCCGGGATGCTCAGGCATGTTTTCAGCCATTTTGCTTTTTTGTTTCGGGTGTTAGCTTTTAGCTACCCTCATCGGCGGGCTCAAGCGTTTTTTTCAGCTATTTTGCTCTCGGCCGGGATGCTCAGGCATGTTTTCAGCCATTTTGCTTTTTTGTTTCGGGTGTTAGCTTTTAGCTACCCTCATCGGCGGGCTCAAGCATTTTTTCAGCTATTTTGCTCTCGGCCGGGATGCTCAGGCATGTTTTCAGCCATTTTGCTTTTTGTTTCGTGAAAACAACTCGTTGAAGGTCATGACAAGACATGCTGTGGATGAATGCCATCTTTATTGATCATGAGTATAAACTACTACATATGTTGTTGAAGAGTATTGCTTTTCATCAATTGTGAACGTTGGTCCCTTGTGGCTTGCATATCTGTTTTTTCTTGAGTTGTTTCTACGCGTAGAATCTTCTTAGCTGGCTGATGTGCCATGTATTGCTGACTTCTTTTCCATCTTCGGTTATTAACTTGTATGTGCCTGGTCTAGTGACTTTTGTGACAATGAAGGGACCTTCCCATGGATTGAGTAGCTTATGTCGTCCGTCAGTCTTCTGTATCCTTCTTAGTACTAAGTCTCCGACTTGTAGTGATCGAGGTTGGGTACTCTTGCTGTAATGCCATCTTAAACCTTGTAGGTATCTGGCTGATTGGAGGGTAGCATTTACTCTGATTTCTTCTGAGCTATCGAGTTCTAATCTTCTTGTGTGTTCCGCTTCTCCTTCATCGTATTGCTCTATCTTTGGGGATGTCCAGATCAAGTCGGCGGGCAGTACGGCCTCTAACCCGTAAACTAGGAAGAAAGGTGAGTAGCCTGTTGCTCCGCTTATTTGAGTTCATAGTCCCCATACTACTTTCGGTAATTCTTCAATCCATTTGGACCCATAGTCCACTAGTTCTTCGTATAATCTTGGCTTTAATCCGGCTAGTATGAGTCCATTAGCCCTTTCTACTTGTCCGTTGGCCTCTAGATGTGCAACAGACGCATAGTCTATACTGAAACCACAGTCTTAGTGCCCAGCCCTTGAATTCTGTAGCTGTGAAAGGGGAGCCTAGATCTATGATGATTCGATTGGGCATGCCGAAGCGGTGCATAATGTCTTGGATGAACTCGACTGCTTTGGTTGCAGCTGTACTTCAGCGAGTGGTTTGTATTCAATCACTTGGTGAATTTGTCGATTGCTACGAAGATGTACTCGAAAGCCGCCTTTTGCTTTTTTCAGGGGTCCTACTTGATCTAGCCCCTAGTAGGAAAAAGGCCAAGCGGGTGGGCATGCAGATAAGATTGTGAGCTGGTACGTGGGCTTGTCTTGCAAACATTTGGCAACCTTTGCATTTTTTGACAAGCTCTTCTAGCGTCTTTCAAAGCGGTTGGCCAGTAGAATCCGGTGCGAAATGCTTTGCCAACCAGTGTCCTTGAAGCGGCATGATTTTCCATAGCAACCTGAGTGTATTTCATCTAGGATTTCTTTGCCTTCTTCAAATGAGACACAATTTAGTAGTACTCCTGATGATGCTGCTCTTCTGTAGAGTTTATCCCCTACTAGAACGTAGTTTTTGCTTCTGCGAACAACTTGTGTGGCCTCTGCGTTATCTGCTGGCAGTTTATTTTCTTTGATATAGTCAATGAAAACTTGGGTCCATGAAGTGTTGATTATCAAGATCTGAACGCCTTTAGCCTGAATTTCATGTGTTGTTTCACCGGGTTGTTTGATAGAGGGAACTGATAGCTCTTCTATGAATACACCGGGTGGAACTTTTGCTCTGTCTGATCCGAGCTTGGCAAGGACATCTGCTGCAATGTTGGAATCGCGTAGGACGTGTAAAATTTCTAATCCTTGGAAATGTTTTTCAAGTTTCCGTATTTCAGCACAATAAGCACCCATGTTTTCTTTGGTGCAATCCCAATCTTTGTTGACTTGGTTGATGACCACGGCTGAATTCACCGTATACTGAGTAATCTTTTTATTCCAAGGGTAATCGCCACTCGTAGCCCGTGGATGAGGGCTTCATATTTTGCTTCGTTATTTGTAGCTTGCCATAATATCTGAAGGACGTACTTGAGTTGTTTTCCTTCTAGAGAAATGAGGAGAACGCCTGCACCAGCCCCTGCCTAGTTTGAGTGATCCGTCAAAGTACATCTTCCAGTGGTCAAGGATTGTATCTGATAAAGGCTGTTGAATCTCTGTCCATTCGGCCACGAAATCGGCAAGGGCTTGAGATTTGATTGCTTTCCGTGGGGTGAAATTGATGTCAAGAGCTCCAATTTCAACTGCCCACTTGGATATGCACCCTGTGGCATCTTTATTGTGTAGGATGTCTCCGAGTGGAAAATCTGTCACCACGGTAATCTTGTGGCTTTCGAAATAGTGGCGAAGCTTCCGTGAGGTAATGAGTAGAGCGTAGAGTAGTTTTTGTACATGCGGGTACCAGATTTTGGATTCTGATAGTACTTCGCTGATGTAGTATACGGGACGTTGCACTTTATACACGCGCCCTTGTTCTTCTCTTTCTATGACTATTGCTGTGCTGATTACGGTAGGAGTTGCCGCAATATATAGCATCATATCTTCATCTTTCTTTGGAGGTGTCAGGATAGGCGATGAAGTGAGGTATTCTTTAAGTTTTTTGAAAGCTTCGTCGGCCTCTATAGTCTACTCGAACTTGTCTGTCTTCTTTAGTAGTTTAAAGAAAGGTAACCCCTTTTCACCGAGTCTTGATATGAAACGGTTGAGGGCCGCCATGCATCCTGTTAGTTTCTGCACATCTTTGACACTTCTAGGTGGGCCCATTTCTGTTATAGCTCGAATTTGCTTGGTGCTGGCTTCGATCCCGCGCTTGACTGACCAAAAATCCGAGTAGTTGTGCCTGAGGGAACTCCAAATACACATTTATTTGGGTTCAATTTCCATCTCTATTTCTTCAAGTTTTCGAAGGTTTGCTTTAAATCTTCAATTAGAGTGTCTGGGTTCTTTGTTTTCACCACCACATCGTCCACGTCTGCCTCCACATTTTCACCGATTTGATTCCCAAGGTAAGTCTGGATAGCTCTTTGGTACGTGGCGCCAGCGTTCTTTAGTCCAAACAACATGGTCTTGTAGCAATAGGCACCAAACGGGGTGATGAAAGATGTCTTGCTCTGGTCTTCTTCTTTTAGTGCGATCTGGTGATATCCTGAATAGCAATCGAGAAAAGATAATAGCGTAGATCCGGCTGTCGAGTCAACTATCTGGTCAATGCGTGGTAGCCCGAACGGATCTTTTGGGCAATGTTTGTTGAGATCTGTGTAATCGACGCACATACTGCCACTCGTCCGTGTTTTTCTTCTGTACAAGGACCGGGTTTGCTAGCCAATCTGGATGAAGGATCCTCCTAGATGAATCCGGCTGCCATCAGTTTTGTTATTTCCTTTTTAATTGCTGCCTTCTTGTCGGGTGAGAATCGTTGTAGCCATTGTTTTACAGGTTTGGAGCTTTTGTGAACATCAATTCTATGCTCAGCCAACTCCCTTGGGACTCCTGGCATGTCGGCTGGCTTCCAAGTGAAGATATCTTTGTTGTCCCGAAGAAAGTTGGTGAGCGCGAGTTCCTATTTTGCCGAGAGGTGAGCACTGATAGTTGCTGTCTTGGAGGTATCGCCTGTGCCTAAGTCGATTTGCTTGACGTCGGCTTCTTTTGGTGGTGCGATGATGCTGGGCTTTTTAGCCAGTATTTCTAATTCTTTTTGGCTTGTTTCTATGGCAATTGCGGCTATTTCTTTTCTTCCATTGTCGGCTTGCGCTTTAGCTACAATTTGGATCGCCTGAACGTCGCAGTCAAAAGCGCGCTTTAAATCGCTTCGAAGAGAAAGGATACCATTGGGTCCTGGCATCTTAAGCAGTAAGTACGGATAATGTGGTATTGCCATGAATTTGGCCAGTGCTGGACGTCCGAGGATTGCATGATATGATGAATCGAAGTCGGCGACTTCAAATTTGATAAACTCTGTTCGGTAGTTTGAAGGAGTTCCAAAGGTAACAGGTAAAGTAATTTGTCCGAGTGGCATGGCTGCTTTGCCAGGGTACTATTCCGTAAAAAGGTGTGCTTGTTGGCATAATCATCCCGGCGAGTTGTAGTCCCATTTTCCTTAGAGTTTCTGAAAAGATGATGTTAAGTCCAGCTCCTCCATCGATTAGTACTTTGGTGACGGTCATACCAGCAATAGTCGGATCTAGAACCAGTGGATAATGGCCTACGTTTCCCACGCTAGTCCATTGGTCTTCTCTGGTAAATTGGATAGGATACTGTGACCAATTGAGGTATCTTGGTGTAGCCGGTTCTGCTGTCATAATGGTCCGCAGTGCTAGTTTTTCTTGATGTTTGCTTCTGCAATCCGGAGCCCCTGAGAAAATCACTACTACCGTTCCCCTGGGTTTTTGGAATCCTTTGTCCTCGTGGTTGTCTTCTTCTCTTTTCTGATTGTCCTCTTTGGTGTTTTCCTTACTATCTTTTCTTGTGTATCGATCATTGAAAGTGTAGCAATTTCCGATGGTGTGCCTCCCACTAGGGTGCAATGGGCAACGTATGTTTTCAATGTCATCATATCTTCTGGGTTTGGGAAACTTCTTTGATTTGTCGGCCATTGCCACAGTATTGTCTGGTCTATGTTTTCTTTCTTGATGTCTGCTATTTCGGTGATTTTGCTTGTCCGGGTTGTCTTGGTTGCTTCTGTCCGGGAACCTCTCTCGTGTTTTTTCTTCTGCAGTAATCATCTTTTCTACTGTACGTCTGAATTCTTCATTGTTTCTCAGATTTTCTTTGTAGAAGTCTTGAAATTGCCATCTAGCCATGATTCCATGAGAGAAAGCTTCAATTACTTCTCGTTCGGTTATGTCATGCACTTGAGCTCGTAGTTCGCCAAATCGTCGATAGTAGTTTCTAAGACTTTCACCTCCCTTTTGCTTGAGTCCTTTTAGTTCTGCATGAGTGATTGGGTGTGTAATGATTCCTACGAAATTCTCACAAAAAGCTCTTTGCAAATCCTCCCAATTTCTGATAGATCCTGGATTTAGTTTATCGAACCATTGGAGGGGCATGGCCTCCAGTGCCATGGGGAAGAAAAGGGTTTTGATATCGTCGTCTCCTCTGGCTAGTTCAATTGATTGTGAATATATTCTGAGCCATTGCTTTGGTTCAGTTTTGCCATCATACTTAGAGTGATTAGACGGTTTGAATTTGTGAGGTAATTGCACCAATGCGAGCCTATTCGCGAAGCAGGGGAACCTATCGTGTGCCTTGGTTTCTTTGAATTCAGATTCGGCACCTTCCTCTGGCCAACTGTTGTTCTGATGGGAACAATCTTGCGAGGTTGTCTGGGTAGGTACCCTGCTCCTAGTCTTCCTTAGTTGTTCAAATTGGTGGCCTTGATTATGTTCCTTCCTACTTCCTCCGTCATGGCTTCCACCCGGCCCAAGTCTTTCGAAAGCGGATTTCCTTTGATTTTGATCTTCTTGCCGGTGGGTTGTTGATCTGGCGGGTAGTCTTGATCGAGCTTTCTCTTCATGCGTTCTCGGGATTGTCGATCGGAGCAAGTCCTGGAGCTATTCATACTTCTCACCAGGATGCGAAGTTGCTCCGAGTTCTTCTAATGCTTCTCGAATCTTATCGTAAGGCGTATTCGCCGTGCGTCTTCCTTCGACTTCTCGTTGCGATTTTCTTTTGTCGTACTCAGCCAATTTTGACTCGTATCTGATCCAAGCTTCCCTGCGCTGCCTAGCACGGTGTTGGCGCCCTTGCTTCAACTTGTTTTTTCTTTCTCTAGCTTGTTTCTGACTATCTATTTCTCCGTCGTAGCCCTGGGCAAAGGGTGATATGTTGGATTCTGATTCATCAGATGATCTAACATCGGGTGCTTCTGGGGATTTAATGGTGACCGCGGTCGTCGAACCATGAGCACTTCTCGTGCATGAGTTGTTCTGTTATTGGCGTTAGTTTTCATGCTGTCGGAGTCGCTGATAACTTTAGTGGATGCCTCGGTGTCGTAGATCGAGTCTCCTTCTTGGTAAGGTAAAATAGCTATGTTGTTGTTGTGCCGACTAGTTGGGTTCCTGCTACCCTTAGGAATGGAATTCGGCCAGTGGATGATACAGTCCTACGATGTTATCGTTAGCACGAGACCCTCCTGAGCTCCTGTCAGTGGTATCCTGAATCTTGGATTGAAAAATCTTTCGACCTGTCCCTGATAGGATTTTGTCATGTTGTCGAGCCCAAATGGAAAAGAACTCGACTTCTTAAGAGAATTCTAGGGGTAATCCGAGTTGTTTTGGGTTGTGCTCTAGGAATCTTGCCAAAAAAGAACTCGGTTTCTTGAAAGCACTCGGATAAAACTTCGCCTTAGAGCTTGAATTCGAATCGGATACGAGTGGTCGTGAAATCCGATTTGACTCGGATACTATGAGCTGCTGTGAATCTTCTGGTGAGCTGATCCGTTGTAGTTGTTGAAATAGGAACTTCTTTTAGATGATCTGGATCTTCGAGGAGATGGCTTTGAAGCTTGCCAGTTGTTGTCTGCCTCGCAGATCCATGAGCCGAAGATGAAAGTTGATCCTATCGGGAAAATTATGTTGTCGAGGTCCATCGAGCTCTCGGAAGCAAAGTCGCCGAAAGCCCCTACCTGGCGCGCTAGCTGTCGATGTTTTACCACCGATAGCCTGCCACGGGGGTACCCGGGGCAGTATGTTCAGGCTTCGGCGTATGCCGAACTCGATGGTTTACACAAGAGACAGCCGATTTATCCTGGTTTAGGCCCTCGATCGTAGATCGAGTAATAACCTTACGTCCAGTCGGCCTTAGCCTTTGCGTTGGATTGATTATGGTCTGCTCTTTTTTCTCTTTTGACAGGAGCATTGCCCTCCTTTATATAGTCAGGAGGCCAGAGTCCTAGTCGGTTTATAATGAGATTTCCTAGTAGGATTACTTGATAGTTCTACTACTAAGATTTACATGGGAAGAATCCTAGTTGAACTAGATCTTCTCTCTCCCTTACGGGGTATCCTGTGGGTCCCGTATCGACAATAACCTCATATTTGATCAATGGTTCTCTTTGAATGTGCAGACATTCCCTAAAATTAGGAAGTTCCGCAACAGTAAGGCAAGATTTCCACTATTTGATGCTTTGGGAGAGCTTTATGATGGTAGGTTCACTTTTTATAGTTGCAAACAGTGCCAATCAATATATTCTTTCTGCTTCTCACTTTAGTATTTGTTTGTTTCTATCTTGATGATCTATATTATCCTATGATTTACTTGATTTGTCTAGTAGTCTTTGATAAAGTATTTTTATAGTGCTGATGACTACTAGACAATATGCTAGTTACTGTAACAATATGCTAGTTACAGTTTATCCTAGCATATTGTTACTGTAACTAGCATATGTACTGTGATGCTTAGTAATCAGCATTATACTAGTTCTGATGACTAAGCATTACTATAGAAAAGCATAGTAGATAAAGTATTATACTAGTTATAGTAATATACATGTTCTACTAGTAGATCAAGCATAGTAGATCAAAGAACTAGTAGATCAAGCATAGTAGATCAGGATTATACATGTTCTACTAGTTCAAAGACTAGCATAGTAGAAAAGCATTATACATGTTCTACTAGTTACAGTAATGCTGATTATGCTAGTTACAGTAGATCAAGTATTATCTTGCTGACAATATGCTAGTTACAGTAATGCTTTTCTACTAGTTCTGATGACTAAGCAACAATATGCTAGTTTTATAGAGTTAGGTTATATGCTTCTACTTGTCACAATTTATAGATGTCAGAATAGCAACTCTACATCCATGTTCTTCTCATCTATACTGTGATGAGTTTTCTTCAGTTCTACACTACTAGTTGCTCTGCACGATATTTCCCCCCAATTAACTCCTTCTAGTTGTCATAACTATATTGGTTCTCTTTATACTTGAATTTCATGAGGAAAGACCACTTTCTATAGCTATTTCCTTGTTATCATGTAGGTCATTTGGCTGAAGGTACTTACAATCTGACTTCTTTTGAGCCACCACAAGAGGAAGCACCACTTCGACAAATTCATGATGTAGATGACTTGGACAACATTGAGGTTCATGAGGTACTAGATGAAGATGATTCAATCACTGAGATACAAGAGGAAGCAAGTGAGGTTGTAGCTGTTGAAAGAAATGGACAGCGAGGTTCTCTGTCACGAGATAAAGAAAATGAGGTCGTAGCTGTTGAAAGAAGCAGGCCGTGAAGAACTACTACTACTACATCAAGAAAAAAACATGAAAAGGAAGAAAAGAGACCTAAGAAGGGTGAAAGGATTGAAGAAATGATGGGGAGATACCTAGACATGAGGACTAAGCAAGTACAAGATGAGTCTGCAGATCTAGCCAAAGAAAAGGAGGTTGCTGAAGGTAATGACTTCTCTATCAAAAGGTGTATATCCGTTCTGAGCACAATGAAAGTGACAAAGGAAGAGAAGGCAAAAGCATTTACAGTTTTCATCAAGAGCAAAGAAAATAGAGAGGCCTTCCTAAGTGGGTGTGAACTAGATCGAGAAGCAACTTTGGTTTGGCTCAAAAGTGCGATGGTCTAATAGGTCAGTCTACTTAATTGCTGAAAACTTGATGTTTTCCTTCTATTTGACTACAAGAGTCCTTTAGTCACTGCAAAACTGAAAGAAGAAATATTTTCTAGTTCTGTGCAACCCTTAGAGATGAGAACATTTTGATAGTTGAGTTGCTAGTAAGAGGATTTGGACTGTAGAGATGCATTTCTAGTCAGGTTGAAAGCTGAGATCTGCTCCTTTCATTTAGCTTAAAATTGTTGTCCTTTTACAGTAAGGTTGAAAGCTGAGATCTGCTCCTATCATTTAGCAAATGAAACAGCTAGCTAGATAGGCCTGTACAAGGTTGAACAGCTGTCATTTACAAAATAGTTTTAAAAAAGTGTTTAAAAAAAACTTGGTTGATACCTCGCTAAAAATCAGTACACATTATGCACTTTAAAATTCAGAGCCTGTGCGATGAGTCTGATGTGGAAGGATGGTGAGTTGACTGTTGGAAGGATGGCGAGTCACTAACATAACCTCGCTGCCATGAGTTGACTGTAATTGCTCCACAGTTGCCTAGGGACAGCAACAGGGAGATATCAGAGATATACCACGTTGTTGTAGTGCTCAGAGCACAGCCTTGCACAGAAAATAGGCTATTTTATTCACTGCAACCTGCTGAGCATGACCCCGCGTGTCACAGACATATACCTTAACTTTGTTCATAGGATGCCTTGCATGATTCGAGCATTTGAATCTAGTTCTTCAGCTTCTCATACCAAGAAACATTAGGTTTCTACCAATACAAACCCCTTACATTGAAGGGCAAGGTATCACTATTCTTGGGTCTAAATATGCCCCATGCCTATCTCTTCTCTCACAATCTTATTCAGTGTAAGTACTGTATCTATTTTCTATACTGGAAGCTGTGCAGTGCGCTTCAAACTTGCAGTCTGTCTTCCTCCTTATTTTGATTGGCAGTCTTTCTCCGGTCTTTAGAAGTTTGATCCATTTGAGGCGTGGAACATTGAATTGTCGACTGAGTTCGAGCTGTACATGCCAAAGTCTTGGTAGTCCAGCAGCCAGACTGTTGTTCCATCCCATGGCAACATCCCCTCGACATTGCCAAGTTCATCGTTGCTGCTCATAAAATTCAGCCATGGCTCATCCATCGACAGGTCTGTCTCTGACAGCCAATTCACCAGCAGTTCAGGGTCTTGATCACAGCCGTTGGTGCCTGACTCTGGCCAGCTAGACTGCTCTGATGAATCAGTGGACAGCGGAACCTCCCTATGGCTGTCATCCTTCAAGCTCAGCTCTTCTCTGAAGTCGCTGGATTTAGCAGATTCATCTGTAACTGTGGACTGTGAGGAAGCTGCCTTAGAATTGGCTAGAGGCTGGTGTGTGGCCGGGTCGATGCCCATCTTGATGAGCTTCTTCTTGATGTGCGTGTTCCAGTGGTTCTTGATCTCATTGTCTCCAGGTAACTTGGCAGCAATCTTGGACCATCTGCATAGGTTTAAGTCATTAGGAGCGCACAAAGCGGTTGTAATATTTTGTTTCTGGAGAACAAAGCACATGAGCAGAAAGGAGCAGCTAACCCTTTTTACTAAAGTTTCGGCCAGCTGAATTTGAAGCAATTGCATAAATTTACAAATTTTCATTATATTGCTAAATGACAGGAGCATATCTCAGCTTAATTTTTCATTTTATTGTTGTCCATTATATTGCTTAATTTTCATGATTGCGACTCATTTTCGTTCAATTATCCAATAATTTGTAAAACAACATGTTGTCATTTTCAGGGAGGAGGCAACGATGATAAGAAACATTTGATTGGACAAAGTGCCTGGACACTTGAGTAGGCTTAGACGAGTTATCTACTGGTTTAAATTATGCTTTGGATTTGTACACTTTGTGATGGTTTGTGTGAGAAAAGATTGTGATTTCATGAGTGGATCATGACAGCCTTTTGGTGCACCTTTTGTCAATTTTGGTAGTAGCTAGCATGTCCTTTATCTGTGGCTGCATATTATTTGTGGTACTCTTTGCTGCCCATTATCTCTACATGTATGAGAGCATGATAAGAGACTTGCAGATAAAGAACTTCAAAACATGGGAGATTTATTTATTTTATTTTGCTACAATGTGTGAGAGCTTGTTTTTGCTGCAATGTATTTGCAATGTATTTCATGTGATGTATTTGCAGCACTCCAAAACAGGCAGGTATCTGCTGTTAGTGCCCCAAGCAATACCTGTTTTTAATCCCTTGCAAACCGAACAACAGATGAATGAAGCAGGGAATAGTTACATGCGGGGAATATAGGCAGGGAATAGTTACATGGCAGGGAATGAGTAACAGGCACGTATCCACTTCATTCCTGGGCTGGAAAAAATCTGCTCCGATATTGAATTCACAGCAAACGAACGAGGCCTTAAGGGTTCAGTTCTGCCGCTCAGTTAAATTGTTGGCCAACAAGAATATTCCATTTTCTGGTTGCATGTCGACATTGATCCATCTCCATTTTATTTGTGTATTCGTCTGCTGATTGCTTGGAGCTCACGTATATGCCGGCTAGCCTTGAGCGGCCCGCCTAGCACACGGGCTCAGGGCATCCATCGTTGGCATCCCATTCCCAGTTGAACAAAAAACGCCCGAATCCAAAGCCCGAATCGCTGGGCCAAAAACAGAGTCGGTTCCCAAGGCCGGACCTCATAGAGCAATTTTGACTGGGCCCCAATTCAAACCCAGTTCCATTATATACCCATAAAAACTACAAGTTTTGGTAGGCTATATTTTGACCGGTTTGGCTTCCATAAAACCTCTTTTGGTACAGAGTTCGAAAATCCGACAACTCCCTATCACCGGTTGCCTATTTTCTCAGACTCGTCACATATTCAGGTGTCCCTCATGTGCTTCCAATTGTTGTTTTAGCGTGAGAAAAACTCAATCGAGCATTTTTTTCTTCCTCCCGCCACAAAACTGATCTCTATCGGCATGTTTACATTTTTTTTTCTGAACACTGTGTTATCTTGTTGAGCTAAAAACTGTAGTAAGCAACGTGTTTAATTGTTTTGCTAGCCGACCTCGATTTTTGTGCAAGCAACATTTTTCTTGATGCCTTAGGTACATTAATGGTGGTTTTATCTCTATTAACTGACTTAACAACTAAGGGCACGTACAACGGGCCTCCGGATGCCATCTCTATGATGTGAAAATTGCAAAAAACGCCCCCGTTCGCAGCAGGTAAATGAAGGAAGAGAATGGAGCCGTCTCTTCGCGAGACGATGGCAAGCGCTCGTGCTCCGAGACGCAGTGGCCGACACGCGGATCAGCTTGTACACGCGGGCGAGAGAAAGATTGCGCCAAAATCGTGCCTCCTCTCCAGCTCGCAGGCATATTCGGTGGGCAGCAGCCACTGCCGGACCTTCACACGAGGCCGTCGCCGGGCCTCCACCCTCCAGCCGTGGGCGCTGCTGGGCTTGACCGCCCTGCAGCTTCTCCTCCAGATGAAGTGCGCCGGTCTCCGGCACCCTTCATATGTCTAGCACGAGCGAGGAACCAGCAGCGGCTTCATGGCTAGATCTTGCGATTCACCCCCAACTGTACTCCCTGCTCATTGTCATGGTTAATTTTATATTATTTTCAGATAATAATAATTAGTTTCTCTTATTTGTAACAATTAACTAACGCTTGAATAGGCTATTTTGTATCGACAAGCAACACAATAGGATGCATGAATCATATTCATACTTGATCTTAGCTATATACAAGTATTAAATAATTTATAGACAGTGAAATAGACCACCATTGTACAAGCTGTCTGTTGAGTCATCTAAAAAAACTTACAGACGGCTTGTCGTCTGCGGATTGTACATGCCCTAAGCGAAATGCATGTTGACATGGCAGCTCGGTTAACGAAGAAAGAGAAGAAAAATAGATGAAATCGTTTCTTAGAGACAAACCACATCTACTCTTCACCCAAGGCAAGAAGAAATGCCGATTTCAGCGTTGGGAAGAAACCACCGGTTTCTATCTCGGTGGGGCCCACGCTGCCACGGTTGCCGCGCCGGCCTCGCTCGCACGTGCTGCTACGTTGGCCCGCACCGCCGTCAGAGCTCGCACGTCTAGCTGCGCTCGGCCGAGCCACCACGGGAGCTCGCCTGCGCCGCCGCGCTGGCTCGCGCCACGCTGGACCAGCTCTGCTCGCGCGCCGCTGTGCTAGCCATGCTCGCCTGCACTGCCATGCTAGCTGGCGCCACGCTGGAGCTCTGCTCACACGCCTCTGCGCTGGCCCACACCGCCGCTCTCGCCCGAGCCACCGGGGGAAGCTCGCTCACCCACGCTCGCCCGCGCCCCCTGCAATCACCGCCGCCCAGGCCACTTGTCGTCCACCCAGGCCACTCTCGATGCTGCTCTCCTACCGAGATTGGGCTCCATGTCGACGACGCATGCGAGCAGCCGAGCATGCGACCCTCCATAGCGAGGTGGAGGCTGGCTGTGAGGCTCCCCCACGCTCGTTGTCCGCACAGGCTCCTCCATGGTGAGCATGAGCTCACACCTACTGCTCAGAAAGGAAGAAGATTGAGTTGGAAGAAAGAAAGCAAAAAAAAGGTCGTATTTATTAAGCCAAGAAACTTGCACCATGTAAGATAGATTTTATAAATGTTTTTTTTTCTGATGTGGTCGCTATGAAAATTATGTGTAGTTTCAATCATTGGAGTGCCCTTTAGTTAGCCAAATTGACTCTTTTGAGCTGGCACCATAATGTGGCATTATGGACCTATGCCTCCTCTAACTTTATAATCCACTTTCCTCAGTTTCTCGGACCATCTCCCAAGATAAAATTATCCCCATTCAATACCACTTGCAACCCATCAAAAGTGCTTAGGGAAATATTAGGTGATTAATGTATGTGCTTTTGCAAAGTGCTTAGGCTAGTTAGACTACCGCTAATGCGTTTGCTCTAAGTTTAGGCCTAGTGTTTAGTGAGGTTTATATACCTCTTACCACTTGGTGCTTGCGCGCACCATTTTGTACATTAGAGGGGCTTGTAGTCTTGCGAAATCACACCAACCGCGTTTGTGGTGCGGCTGCTACCATGTACCAGAGGGAACAAAGCCCGCGACGGTTTGGACAGAAGCTCAATAGTGAAGACGGTGAGGAGCGGTCCAGGAGAGACCATCTCGGAGACCCACTTGCGTGTGGGGAAGACCCAGAGGCTATGAACTGGAGTTACCCGACCGAGAGCTTGGCCCTTGTGAGGGGCTCCAACGAGGACTAGGGGGACGTGTGAGTTTCTCAATACCTTGGTAAAAATACCAGAGTCATCGACGGAAGTTTCCATCTCTATCTCAATTAAGCTTCCCACTTTACTTATTGCATACCTAGGTTATGTGCTTACTTTCCTAGTTTAGCTAAACTAGTGATTGGATTAGAACCTATGTTGCATAACTCTTTTGCGGTAGATATAGCAACACACATAGCAAAAACTTAGTTGCATATCTAGATTGATTATTTATTGCATATGTTTTGTCTAGGAGAAAAATAGAGACCATAGTTAAAAGTAGATTTTAAGTTGCCTAATTCACCACCCTCCCTCTTAGACATTATGGTCCCTTCACGAGCTCGGGAGATGGACGGCCATGGCGGTGGAGGCCATACCTTAGCTCCTGGCGGCGCCGGCCGGCATAGCGCCCTCAGCTCAAGCTCCAGCGAGGGCTGAGCGGCGAATGGGGGCGCGCGGAGCAGACCAGGGAGGGAGTAGAGATGTCGTGCGTGGAAATTAAGGAAAAGGAAGGACTCCTGACTGACATTTGGGGCCCACTCATATAGTTGCTAACAGATCCAAAATTGTCGTCAATCCTTCTCCTCTCTATTCATCTTACTAAACACAAAACACGAACAACTCTATCCCCACAACCAAACAATAAGATGAAATCATCCCATCCCAGAAAACTAGAATGGATCCGTCCCGTCCTACCTTATCTCTAAACCAAACGCTACCTTATATTATCCACAAACATGTTTGATATATTCATTAATTGATTATTTGTTCTACCTTTTTCGGTGGTACTCCTCCACCCAAAAAAATGCATTTTACACTTTTCGAGGAGCGAAACAATTTAAAGTTTGACTAAAATTATATAAAAAATACGGACAGTTTTTATACAAAACAAGTACCATTAGATCAATTATGAATTATATTTTTATAGTAAACCTAGTTGAAAACATAAATGTTAATACAATTCACTATAAATTTGATCAAACATTAACGTCTTTGGCTGGCACAAATCTTATAATTGTATTCTTTTTGGAACGGAGGGAGTATATATTTGTGATAAAATATGGCAGATATGCTATTCTTGATGATTCACTATTTGTTGCTAGATGATGATTCCCTATTAACAAAATAAAATATAAAAAGATCGGAAAACGTAAGTATTATTGCTCCTTTTTCCATAAGGGCGGCTGAGCTGAATGAAACCATGGCCTCACTAAAAATCGAACGAAAATACTAGTGCTCGGACGTCTGGACGGTTGAGCGCGTCTAGCTGCGCCTGCTCCGCCCTGGTCTCTTAGATTCGCACGCCGCCCGCGTTCAAACCACTCCCTTCCGCTCAGCTGCCCACTCCACCCTGGTCTCATCCACACCGGCGCCTCGCCCCGCCTCTTCCACACCGCTTCGCGCCCACCTCTTCCACGCGCTCGGATGACTCCCCCGCCTCTCCCACACCGGCGCTACATGGCCTGTGCCTCCTCCCGACATCGAAGCCGCCATGGCTCCCGCATTCCTCGCTCAACAACCCTACATCCAGATCTACTTTTGCAATACTCAGATGAAACAATAGCAACATACATCTGAAACAGATAAAACATTTGGAACACACTTACAACATAAACATTGCAACTTATGTAACATTTAGATAAAACACTTGCAACATGCATATGAAACAGATGAAACATTTTGAATAAATTCTTGCAATATACGTATATAATCATTGCAACATGTGCAACATCCGAAAACTATCACTGCAACATCCATATAAAACATCTGAAGCATCTGAAACACTTCAAACATGTGTTTTGCATCATAGGGGATGCCGGGGCTGGTCGATTTTAGACGTCGGAGTGGGAGTTGGTGGCGAGCGGCGGCGCGTGAGCACCACTAGCACCGGCTTTGGCTCAGCCGGGCAGGCGGCGAGCGTGACAGGTGGGAGTAGGCTGCGCGTGCGACGGGAAGGAGGGAGCGAAGCGGAGTGGGGCAGCAGCAGCGAGCACGGAGTGGGGCGGGGGCGCGTGACGTGGACTGGGTGACGCGGGTTTATGCGAAGCAGTGCGCAGCGTGCAGCGTAGGTGAGCCGCGCGGGTGGGTCCATCTGTCTAGACAGGGCGTATCATTATCGAAAATCTAATCCATCATGCCCTCAAATTATACTAGCTAGTCTAATCCATCCCTATCTTATGCCAGTGCCTTGGCCGGCATCATCCTCCGTACGAAACGAAATAACGCATAACTTGTTCCATGTCGTCAAGTCGTTCACACGCCTAAGAGCACCATCACTTGCGCAGACTATATATATGTTGCTTTATTTTTTCTACGACCAGCCGCAATTTGAGCACGCGTAGCACGCGGCTCTCAAGTCAATCCTTCATGGTCCGTGTATCTCCACGTCATGGGTGCTCGCTCAGCCGTATCAACAGTTCCGAAGTCAACTTTTTTTTTAAAAAAAAAAGGGAGTTAATCAAATTTATAGGAAAACATGTTAAAATCTATAATATCAAACGAGTTTATGAACTAAACTTAGCTCAGCTGGTTAGACTCCTTATGTTGAAACATGTTCACCTAAGTACTTGACATGAGTCAGGTGTACTATTTTTCTGTGGTGGGAGACATGCCCGTCGATAATGAGGGACCTACGATGACTCTATCAATCTTAAATCTATCGGCTCTATCTTTGAGGGATACTTATAAGGGTAGAATATGTGAGCTTGTGCTCATCGATGATATTTCTAGACGTGCGCAGATAGGAACATCAACCATCTCTAGAAATCGATCTAGACACTGGCCAGCTCTAAAACTATTTTTGAAGTTTTATATGATACGGTAATGGACTTTGTCATCTGGGTATTGATCACATGGACACTTTTGTTGTTCCTGATCTACGGGCATGTTTGGAATGCAGGAATTGCATAGGAGTAGCGTAGGAATTTTACAGGCAGTTCAATTTCATAGGAAAAATGCAAGAATAGGGAAATTTTCCCGCGTTCCGAACATGCCCTACAAGAATGGATATTTATGATCCAATTGTTGCAACGACATCAACATCGATCTTAATTAACAACGTCAAAAGCTTCAAGCCGACAAAGGTCACACTTAATGCATTAGTGGGTGATTTGGTCTATCTCAAACTTTAGCCTTACATTCAGAATTCAGTCTTTTGTAGAGCTAACCAGAAACTTTCCTTTGGACACTCTGTATCATTTCCAGTCATTGTCATGTTGATGCTATCACATACCGCTTACACTTACAGTTGGCAGAAGGATCAACTATACATCATGTTTTTCATGTTTTATTAATTGAAGGAATAAAAGCATTTGGTGCTAATACTTAGTTCTGTTTTAACTTACTTGCTTTTACAAGCCCTTTTCAAATTCTAGAGCAGTTGTCGCAGCAGCATGGTGTGCATCCTGTTGAGGGCGTCATGTCACCTCAAGTTCTGGTGAAATGGTCCAAGTAGCTGGCCTCTAGCAACTTAGGAAACTAAGGGTCTTTTTGGGTGATGTTCTAGTTTGTCATGTCTAACCTTCAGCAAATTGTGGTTGCCACACCGATAGAAAGTGTCGCAAGCAAAATCGAATCCACAATCTACTATACTTAAATAGGAGAACTCCATTAATAAATTTTCAAATAATTCCGTGAAGCCACGTCATCCAAGGTCCCACCACCGTCACCACGTCATGCAGCAGCCGAAACCATGCCCCTCCCATCCGTATTCACAGCTCAGGCGGCACGAAACTGAACAGTCACGTCAATATCTATCCTTACGTTTCACCTCCTACACCACTACCACAAATGCTCACCCACTGCAGGTTCGCATTGAAACTGGCAGACCAGTCTTCCTTCTATAAATTAAAACTCACCTAGATGAGCCCCAATCCTTCGTGCCTCCCTGGCTGCATCACCACAACACCGAGGTGCTCAGCCATGAAGACCAGTAAGGATGACGCCTGCCGTGGTGCCTTGGGAGAGGCCAGCGATGCTGCGGGGGCAGCGGCCGCGACGAGGCATGGAGATGCGTATGATAGGCGTTGGCATGGACATGGTTGTGGAGTGGAAGATGGAGGAGGGTGTGTTGCGCAGGGACCGGAGGAGGATGCAACTGTTGCCACATGGGATAACATGCGGGAGATCCACCGTCTGGCGCTCGCCGTCTACCCCCGGACACCGCCCCACACTCCGCCTCCTGCCTCCTCCGCCGACGAGTTCGACACCAAGAAGGCAAGAAGCACACGACTATGATTGTCCCTGATTGTTGTTGCCTCCTCTCCGCCGGTGCAGGGTGATAGCTGTTCGGCTCTGGATCGGGATGTGGCGGACGCGGAGCGGCAGATGATACGATGAGGGAGCGGGAGATGAAACGAGTGAAGAGGCTGCCAGCGCGTCGGTGCGTTGGCTAGCTGATTTCTTTCTATTTTTTTACAGCGGTTTTTTTTTTTTGCGAGGTCAGATGGATAAGGAAAAACTACTGTGGCCTCCACTCCTATTTCTATTTGGCTAACGGATATTTCCAAATACAAGTAGAGTTCCAGCAGCCGTGTTGTGATCATTGCCACACGGTCAACTAGCAATCATGGCATCAGTTGTGCAATTTTTTTAACAAAAGGAAATAACATAACCGAAATAATGGACTTTCATATATTATTTTATTTTTCCTATCATATTTGTTACCTAAATCGTGTTAAGTTTTTAGCGTGGTTTGTAGAAAAGGGGGCCAATAAAATAGTTGTTGTTAGATAGTACTATTCTTTTTTCTATATAAATTTTCATATACAACATAAGATTATTCCCGAAGCAACGCGCGGGGTATCATCTAGTTATAGCGAGAAGATGAGTCTATGACGTGCAGGACATGATGCTAAAAAAGTATGGTGTGCCATAGTTCTGGCAGTAAACAAAACAACTGTCTTAAAAAACTATGGCATGAGTAATCTATGGTGTGGTAAGTTATGACCATAGGCCTACAAGCGGTTCGGATCGACCCAATTATGAAAACATTTGGTACCTAAAATTAGCCTATGGATCAAATCAGGCTGGCTTGGAACAAAAGAGAGGCAAAAGGGTCATGATCCTATCGACCCTAAGTAACCCTCGGATCGAACCACCGCCACCTCGCCTCGCTAGCTCCTCGTCTCAACCTCGTTGTCGCTACCCTTTTGATAATAATCATCGCCACGCCTCGCTTCCCTTTTGATGAACATCATCGCTCTCAACGAGTTCGAGCTCTATGAAGTTCCAATTACCTCTTAGCTGACGTGAATATTCCTACTCTTGTTGCTGCTAGTGAGTCCGCGATTCGCTACAAGGAGCCAATTAAATCGTCAATCCAATTTGGTTCTATCTCTAATTTTTCAGGGCAAGATAATTTAGCTTCAGATATGACATGGCTTTTCAAAGGTGCAGATTTGTTGGACAAAGACAATAATAACTTTGTGGCAAACAAGAATCTAGAGGTGCTTGATATTGGCTCAAAGCCAAGGACAGCTTTGTTTTAAGAGGGCGAGAATGATAAGTCCAAGACCCCTCACAATATTTCAGCTGATGACACCAAAAATCATTTAATTATACATCTTGCTTCACTGTCATTTGATGTCAAGAGTGGCAACATGAAGAAAGGAGTCGTGCCATCTACAGCCAATTTGTCAACCAAGCAAATATTTAAAGGAGGTAATTTTCTGAAGAAAAATGGAATGGAAAACAAGCCGGTATATAATATTCAGGTTGGCTTAATCCAAGTAGAGATCAAGAAAGAGGCGCCAAGTTGATGTAGAGAACCCATGGTATAAACTGATTCATCGGCCCTAAAGTTAAACACGCTTCTATAGGTGTTGCCTAGTTTATTAACGTGCAATCTTGCCACATTATTTTAATATGGGCGTGGCTAGCGCTTGACATCCGAACGCCCACGCAGCCCACTCATGTCCGCCTCACCCCGCCCCTCACACGCACCCCGCCCTGTCGCTGTGCCCGTGGCTCCTTCCCAGCGACCCCGCTCCTCTCTGTCTCTCTCTACGCAGGCGGGACCCAGGCGCGCCACGCGCCCTGACTGCCGGCACTTGGCTCGCCGCACCCGATCCCTCGGCGGCCGGGCCGGGTCCCCATGACTCTCTGAACACACCTCTGAATCATGAAACACTTGAATGCAACATATGTCTGAAGCAGATAAAACATTTGGCACATACACTTGGAACATGTGTGTAAAACATATGCAACATCCAGATAAAACACTTGCAACATGAAAACACTTACTGCAACATAAGACTGAAAACAGCTGAAACCATTGGAACATAGTCTTACAACATGTGTGAAACATATGTAATATCCAAATAAAAAACGCTTAAAAATAGATGAAACATTTTGAACAAACACTTGCAACATGCCTCTGACATAGTTGCAACATATGCAACATCCTAATCTACTTTTGCAATATCCACATGGAACACTTGCAACATACCTCTAAAACATATGAAACACTTGAAATATACACTTGCAATATGTCAGGCGCGGCACTCTAGTGGGCGGCAACCACCAGGTCAGGCGCGTTGAGGAAGTCCATAACCGGCTGGATGGGCGGGCTAGGAGACTGCAGAGCAAAGAGCACCACTGACTTGGCCCCATGCAAGCTTCTTCCAATACTGGGGCATGAGGAGCCTTGAGGCAGATGTAAAGTATGGCATGGCTGCAACGCCCTCAACGTCTCCAGCCGTAGGGGAGGTGATGAGGAGGACGTCGGCGCTGGCGACAGTGATGAGGGTGGGGGCGGGAAGGAGGCCTGACTCCAACGGCAAAGCCTAGCGTCTCGTAGGCGGGCGAGGACCATGGGGCAAAGGAAGCAGAGCGAAGCCTGTGGCAAGCGTGGGGCAGAGAAAGCAAAGCAGAGATTGTGGCAAGCGCGTGATACAGAATGGGAGAGATATTTTTTATTTGGGAAGACAACTGTCCGGACGTTTTTTTATTTGGGAAGACGGCGTCCGGACGGATGGACAGTCCTCACCGTATCATTTTCGTTTAAATATTTATGCTTGTGTGTTGCATCGGGGGTCATAATTTTTTGAATTTAATCTTAGTATAATCAGATGTGCACACGTGAGCTCCGAGGACTTCGTATCGGATGTGGGCACGTGGTCTCAGGTCTTTGTACTGAAATCCGGTAGGACGTGGACGTGTGAGCTCCGAGTAGAGTATGATTCGTATCAGACACAGACACGTGAGCTTGAATGAAGATTTGGTATCACCAGGTAGATGTGACTTTAGAGCCTTTTCAGGTGTAGAGACAGAGAAGAGAAGAGAAGATGATGACTTTAGAGTTTTTTTAGGTGTAGAAGAGATTAAGAGGACAAATGGGACTACATTAACATTTTTGGGTCTGGTCTCTTTTGGCTTGGGAATTGCGAGGCGCAGCAATGTCTACCTATTGGAGTCAGAATTAGAGTTAGGCCCTATAACACCCCAGGTGTTTGTCACCCGTTAAGCAGTGGGTTTGAGCTCCAACATAACAAGTTCAGTGGTAATCAAGAGCTCTAGTTCATAATTTTGAAGTGATGATGAAGGTGTTGAGGTCCAATCTATGAAATTGAGTCCCAACTTGAACTTAGACAATACGCCTTTGCTTACATGTGGGCCCTTGTTAAGATTATGCAAGAGTAATGTTAAACATGCTTGTTTCATGTACATTACATCAACATACATCCATCTTGACCAGTGGGAAAGTTTTATGAAGTTTGGAATCAAGAAGTCACATGAAATGATGAGTTATAATCTTTCTTGAATTGCTTCATCAGGTGAATGGGAAACATGGGATGTCGACCAAACCTTGCAACCTTGCTCAAACAACTCTAATTCAACTCATGAACAAAAGTCATGAAGGGTTCAGTGTTGAGCAAATATCAAGAAAATGCTTCTAAGTGTGGGAATAGCTAAAATTATTTTTTTCATGATATGGTTTTAAC
Source organism: Miscanthus floridulus (assembly GCF_019320115.1). Lineage (NCBI taxonomy): Eukaryota > Viridiplantae > Streptophyta > Magnoliopsida > Poales > Poaceae > Miscanthus > Miscanthus floridulus. The sequence goes on along the minus strand of NC_089590.1, from coordinate 5,085,834 downwards.
CTGTGTTCACCAACTGTTTGGAGTCCTTACATGGAGTTAGACCTTAAATAAAAGTTGGAGTTTGAGTGGAGTAGAACAAACTCTATTTTTGGACCAAGCCCTGATTCAACTCCTAAGTAGCTCAAACTGTGGCCTCAAGTTTGAATGCAGTGCTGTTTTGGATCTCGAAAATTTAGCTGTCTGGAAATTTTAGTGGCAACGATGATTGGCATCTTGTGTTCTCAGATTTTTTGTTAAGAAACTCAAGTTGATCCAAATATTACATCTTGGAGAAGGACATACAAAAAGTTGGAATCAATTTGACCACGTTTTGCCCAAGTAATTCGAGCTCAAGTAGAGCAAGGCTTAATCCTTGATTAGTCGCTAATAGTGTCAACTTCAGGCTTAATTACCTGTTAATCTATTTCTCTAATAGCTAGGCACCCTTAATGAGTTTTGTAGATCATCAGGTGGGCTTCAACTTTGCTTTTGGGCCCAATGTCCAAATCGGCCCATAGCCAACCCAATTCGTCTCCCAACTTGCCCACTTCGCTGCACGCCACCTGTCCGAGGAAATGTCGACGCGTCCTCCATGCAGCCGAACACGCCCCCACCATTGCCGAGCATCGTTGCCGTGTGTGCCTGCCTCCCTGCCACGCCTCTGTGTCCTCTAAAAGTGGGCGCCCTCAGCTCTCTCTCTCTAGCTCACTCACTCTTCCTCCCTCGCACTCTGCGCCGCACGCGCGCGCCAGAGCGCGCCCACCATGGCTGACTCCCGAGCTGAGCTCGCTGCAGCTGCTGTGCACCGTGTCTGCACCAGCCAGCCTAGCCATCCCCTTCCTTGTGTCACGCTGCCTCCGTCGTGCCGCCTCACAGGTTGATGCCGTCACCTACAGCCTCGACCGCCGGAGTCGTTTCCATCGCCACCATCTTTTGTCGTGGTCTCACCACCATGGGCCATCATCGGCCATGCTGAGACCTTCTACGGGTGCACCCTTGCCACCGCACTGCCGTAGCACCCCTTTTTTCGGCCGCATTCGTCATCGTGGTCGCCACCACCGGAGCTGCCTCCGCTGTGGGCTCCTGTGCCCGTGGCTAGGACGCCACGGCCCGCCTCATGGCCGTCCTTGGCCACCCATAGGTGCGCGACAGTCCTCTGATGCTTCTTCGCCACTCCACCGTCGCCGACGAGCCTCCTCCAGCCGACATTGGCGAGCTCCCGCGCCTCCTCTGCTCTGATTCACGGCAAGGACCTTGCGCAAGAATTCGATGAAAGGGGAGGGCCTAACTACAAAGTCTGTGACTCAGTTGAATAGTGCCTAGAAGGACCTGTTCACTGGAATCTATTTTCGTGAAAGTTCAGGGGTCCTCGGTGCAAATCTGTTTTTCTTTTATGGCTGAAAACTTTGGAAAATCATAATAAATTGTAGAAAAAGCGTAAAATGATAAATGAGTACCTTTTGGAATCCTTGTGAGTAGATATACACAGTAGAGTCATAATATGATATGTGTTAGTAGAAAGTTTCTGATGTTTTTATTTATTCTTATAAAGTGCTTTTAGAAATCCTTTTCAGTTGTCTGATGCATATCTTGAGTTATAGAAGTCCAAAAATGGTAATTCCAGTTGTGTTAATCTTGTGATGACATGATCTAGCTAATAAAAATATTAAACATGCTAGTTTTGTACCTGTTTTTATAATGTTTTGATTTAATCTTGTTAAATAGGCAATTTTAGCATATTTTGCTTGTTATTCTCATATCTAAAGTTGCGGTGCTCCAATTGCGGTGAACTTTTTATGGTAGGCTACTGATGATATGTGGGTGCTGTGGCAAAAATTTCATGGTCATTAGATGTAGTATGATTGATTTATTGATTTAACTTGTTTATTGCTTGATAAATGGTTTTAAATAAATTATAATTTTTATAAAGATGCAAAAATGGAAAAGGTGGTTCCATTACCTTGGTATGATGTTGTTGTGTCATGTTGATACATAATATGACCATGTGCTTGCAGAAAGTGGTGTGTTTTAGATTTATCTTGCTCTCACATGTTTTCTTGCATTAGCAATTTGTCTTTTTTGTCATAATTAATCTATAAAACCTAAGCATGTGAAATTTGTGTAGTGGCGATGTTTTGATTACATATACCTACTCATAAAAGTCTTAGCACAAACTAGTTGTTCTCATATATCACTAAAATTATATATGTGTGTTTATTGGGAAAAAGGATTAATAAAAGCATAATTGTAGATAAAGCTTGTAATTGATTTGGTGATGCTTTGAGTGATTAAGGTTCAATAAAGTGTTGCTAAGTATGTTATTGGTGGTTGAAGTTCTTGAATGGCTCATGTGTGCATGCACTTTGTTAGCAAAACAAGTGAAACATCAAATTATTACATTCTGAAATGGCTGCATGTGCATTTTCTGTTGTGATGATAACTTCATGGAACAAATGATGTTTTATGTAAATATGGTGAATACAAATGTTGTAGATAATTTCCTTATATTGCTTATACTAAAATTTCATGATTTTAGGCCTGATGGTTTAGGAGTTATAGATTTTAGAAGTTGCTATCAGGTTTTTGCATGTCCTCTGGACAGATCTCAATGATTGTATTGTTTGGCTTATTTAAATATGGAATTATGTATTGGTGATATTAGGAGAGTTGTATTGCTTTTCCTAAGCTTTCTAAAATGTCTAATATCACTGCTTTTGGTGGTTTATAATTTTAGTTATTGCTATTCAAAGTGGAATGACAGATTCTATCCAAATCAGGATAGAGATGCCTTCTTGATGTTGTTTAACCTTGTTATCTATAGAATCATCTTAAGATGTAATAAAGTTGTAGATAACTTAATAATCTTTCATAAAGTTAAGAATCATGTTTACTGGATGTCTAGAACTTCAGATATACATTTATGAAGTTATTATCAGATTTTTGTCCTAGTTTATGCAGATCTGCTTGTTAGTATTGTTTAACCTTGTTAACCTTTAAATTCAGCTCTAAGTGTAAATAAAAAAGTTGTAGACAATTTATTTAGCTTTCTAGAAAGTCTAGGATCACCTGTATTGGATGCCGGGATCTCTGTTTATGACTAAAACAATTGCCTTCTATGCTGCTGTCCAGATTTTGTGCATGTACTTTGAATTGATTGCTTAACCTTCATATTACTTGCGTACCTACAATAGCTTGACTTAAGTTAAACTTGTGTGCTATGCTATATTGACCTTGGGCTTGTCTTGCTTGCTTTCTTGTAATGCATCGTCTATGGCACTTTCATGCATTCATACATTTGCATTGTTGCATCTCATCTAGGATACGCTAGATGCACCACGTGAAGGACGTGATGTTGGAGCCAAACCCGAGGATGGAGTTTGGTGAATCCAACTAGAAGACGGAAGGACTAAGCAAGTGCCAAGATTAGATATGCTCGCCAAGCGAGTGTCATCTAACAAATACTGACCTTAGTGTTGGATCCCAAGTAAGCCCCGAAGCATTCTAAGCCTCCTATATTTTACAAATATCAACTTGAGTCCTTTTATGTTGATGCATTAGATTATAAGAGTTGATTGGAATCACTTGATGCATATAATTTTCCTTGTCTAGAAATATACCTTGAACCCTATGTAGGATCCAGGATTGAATATATGCTTAGCAATGCTTAGACCGGTAGAAGTCGGGTGATTTCCTGTCATCCTGCGAGATATAGGTGGATACCAAAGTCATGGTTGGCCATATTTACTATCGTGGAATAGAACCATAGAATAATGTAACTAGAGGTCGGGCGGAGTCTATACGTATGTTGACTCATGTGATTCCGTCTATGCCAATTAAGGACCGTGCCGTGGTTGGCAGTTTCTGTCGAGATTCGAACGCATGTCTCTCACTTAGCTAGGCTGGATAACTCGTTTCGACCGCGAAGCCGAGTAGCTCAACTCAGGTCGGGCCCTGTTCTGTAAAAGTGCGCACTCTAGATGATAGTAAGGATGTGTGGGGAGCCAGACAGTGAGCCTAAGGGTAGGCTAGGCCTAAACATCCTGGCAGCTAGTTGTCCCTAATTGTGCGGTGCTGGGCGAACCCATGAAATGTGGACCTGAGTTGTACCAAAGGTGACCTAAGGCTACCGTGGCTGGTAGACCTAGGTTTACGTTATGAATAAATTTCCAGCTGGTTGAAATTGATTCGAATTGTCATTTCTCCCGGACAGTGATAAACTTGGCTAGTGCCAACATCGTAGTAACTGAATTATGGAATGATGGTTATGATGAATATATAATTATTACACCGGCTATGGTTACTATTGCTATGCTACTAAATGATATGCCACATGTTTGACATATGTTAGTTGCTAATCTAGAGATGAATAGCTATAATTAACTTGATGACCGAATTATAAAAGGTACAGTTGAATTAGTGGTTTTTTATGCAAAATATTGTCAAACTAGCTCCACTTATAAAGCCTTGCATGATCCTTGGTATCATTTTATTTTTGTTTATGACATGTAAGTCTAGCTGAGTACATTCAAGTACTCAGGGTTTATCCCACCATGTTGCAGGTGAAATTCTCAGCCTGAGAAAGATGGTGGCTAACCGCCGGTGGGCTCGGTGACTCTATATTTATTTCTCATCTATATGCTTTTGTCAGAGGATGTCACTTATGATAGCAATGTATTTGGAACTTATATTAATGTAATTATTTAAAAGCTATGTTGTTTTCCCTTAACCGGTTTTAAAACCCAAACTTGTACTATTATTTGTGAACCCATATGTAATATTATTTTCGCTACAACTCTGCGTATGTGATGTGTATCTGCTTAATCGTGCGATCTTGGTTGTGATGTTGATTTACCGAGGTCCTTCGTGACACTCGGTGGACTACCGGATTTATATAAGTGAAAGTATGCGTACGTCAATGTGTTAAACGGGGACAGCCAGTACTTAATCTTGTATAAATTAACCGATTCTGTCATAGACCCTGCGTGGCTATACCGAGGGCATCACCCTTGTATCCAAGTCAAACAAGTTTATTCAGATTTTATTCCTCTGTCGAGCCGTCGCTCCAAAAGGCCACCTGAGCCCAGGGCACCAGAACGCTCCCGGCCATCGGAAAAAAACCCCAATAAACAAGGAAGCAAAAAGTACCGTGAGCAATTTCAAATCAGACATCATAATTGGTGATTGATTGATTGGAAGTGATTTTGTCCCGATTTACCTATTCGTATATTTACTGGTTTATTTCTCTAAATTGGATCATCCCTAGTCATGATATACACCTGCTACTGTTCACGTCTGATTGAGTCAACCAAACTGTTTGGTAGGTCTGCCTTTTTGGGACACCTATTGCCGTGGATACCTTATTTGATAATTCTGAGAGCTTGAACCATATATAAATTGCTGCTGAGAGATTCACATATATTTATATATTTATTCAACAAAGTATTCAGTCGTTTGGATACTTGGTCGTGCTGGCCGCCATCATGGTTTAGTCAGATATTAAGAACAGGCCAGATATTCTGAACAGTCCCGAGAGCATATTTTTATTGCTCGTGCTTGATTATATTAGCCATCTTGTTGTTTATTATTGGAGCCGTCCTTGACCGGATGTGAGGAAAGCTTGGGAGACGAGATTAATTATTTTTATGAAGCTGAAAATTCAGAGAAGTTGTATTCTTGTGATTTGTACCGTGAAAGATCTGCAAAATTCTTGGACTATCACAGGCGTGCCCTTATCAGTCGGTATCAGCGGTACTTTTTACTATCTTTTAGCTTTCTTGCTACGATATGAAATTGCTCACGATACTTTTTGCTTCCTTGTTTATTGGGGTCTTTTCGATGGCTGCAGGGAGCATTATGCGCCCAGGGCTGGGGTTGACCTTCTAGAGCCACGGCTCGAATTAGGAAAATTCGGATAAACTTGTCTGACCTGGATACAAGGGTGATGCCCTAGATATATAGCCACGCAGGGCCTAACTCTAATTCTGACTCCAACAGGTAGACCCAGCTACGACTCGTTAATTCCCAAGCCAAAAGAGACCAGACCCAAAATACTAATGTAGTTTGACTGACCTCTTAATTTATTAACCATAAATATTGAAATGATGGCGGCAAGATTGCACGTTAATAAACTAGGCAACACGAGCGTGTTTAACTTTAGGGCCGATGAATCAGTTGACCATGAGTTTTGTACATCAACCTGGCGCCTCTTCCGTGATATCTACTTGGATTAAGCCAACCTGAATATAATATACCGGCTTGTCCATTCCATTTTTCTTCAGAAAATTACCTTCTTTAAATATTTGCTTGGTCGACAAATTGGTTGTAGATGGCATGACTTCTTTCTTCATGTTGCCACTCTTGACATCAAATTACAATGAACCAAGCTGTATAACTAAATGATCTTTATTGTCATCAGCTGAAATATTTTGAGGAGTATTGGATTCATCATTCTCGTCCTCATGAAACAAAGCTGTCCTCGGCTTTGTGCCAATATCAAGCGCTTCTAGATTCTTGTTTGCCACAAAGTTATTACTGTCTTTGTCCAACAAATCTGCACCTTTGACAAGCTATGTCATATCTGAAACTAAATCATCTTGCCTTGAAAACTTAGAGATTGACCCAAATTAATTGGATTGATGATTTTATTGGCTCCTTGTAGTGAATTGTGAACTCACTAGCAGCAGCAAGAGTAGGAATATTCACGGCATTAGCCACACTGGGCCTGAGACTCCGCCTCTCTAGCCTCGTTGCCGCCCCTCTCCTAAAGCTGCGTTTATGCCAGAAGTTGCCCTATTGCATCGTCAAGGACATCCTAGCTTGTTGCCGCTGATCTCAGTGGATTCAACTCCATCGTCATCGTAGGTTACACCTCTTGGAACCTCGCCCCAAGTGGGTGACCTCGACGAGGCACTTGTTCACCATGAGAAGATAGCAGATGACCAATTCTGAGAGCATGCTAATCATATAGTTGTGCACATGCTAACTAGGTAGACAGTAGCAGAGCACGATACTCAGACGGATGTTCGCATGACCATAGCAATAGCGGGTTTTTTTAAAGACCCGCTTACCCGGCTTTGTATATTAATAAGAGGGAGAGATATCACAACTTCAGATTACATGCGTGAGAGGCGCAGCCTAAACGTAGATGGTCTGCGCATGCGAACAAAAATCACGAAGCTAATTACTCTCAAAGTTTGGAACAACCCAAAGAGGTGAGAGGACCTTCTCCCAGCGTAAGACCATGTGGAGCAGGTGACTTTGATCTGTGAGAAGAGGGCCTGCGTTGATTTCCTCGAATCTCTAAAAATCACGTCGTTCCTTTGTTTCTAGATGCTCCAAAGTGTTAGGATTGCTAATGTGTGTGCCATTTTCGAACCTTGATCCGTCATATTCAGGATCCTCAACGTCAATCATCATCCAAATTTCTCTCGAGTATGGGCATTTGATGAATAGGTGGCTGGCTGTGTGGCAGAACCGTCTGAAATAATACGTTTTCAGAGACACTCGTCCGTCACCAGACACTAAGCAACCTGAAAGTTGGCTACATTGAACGGTTCCGTCGAGCACACCCCAAGAGAGAACTCGAACAATCCACGTTTTTTATCCAGGATCCAATAATGAGAACGAGCTTACAATACTTAGTCTATTTTATACACCAAGAGTTCTCGGAAATACTTTATTACAATACCAAGTTCAGAGTATGAAATTTAAACAGTGGAACTAAATTAAACATCTAACGATAAGATACAAGGATTCGCTGTACCCACCAGAAGAATCCTCCACACAACAGTCATTCCTCAAGCTGCACCTGCAAAAGGGGTAAATAAACCCTAAATACACAATGTACTTGCAAGACTTACCCGACTAGTGAGAATAATTTTCTGATTCCAAAGAATATGATAAGCTGTATAGTTTGCTGGGTTTCCTTTTTACGAAAAGCATTACTAGCAGTGAAACCTTATGTATGTGTTTTATTAGCAGTCATGATTAATTCATTAGCTAACAATTCTATATAAGCGCATGTTCTACTTTCAAGCAAGAGTTGAGCAATCAGATTCATTTCACCATCTTTCATTTTCTAGTTCTTACTACGGTGCTAGATCATAGACAAGTTATATCGTATCATACGACGATTCGCAAACCAATGTATCCCAGCTGGGTACCTTGAAATACACGCCCCGCTTGTACCCCAGGCACAAGCAAGACAAACCCACAACTCTCCTGTCAAGAGATACAGGTCCCCGTCCAAACTTGGACTCCAAGCCTCCACTCCTGAGTCCCAGACTCAGTGTGGTACTTATACCTCCATCATCCCTGCCTCCAATCAGTCGGTCTAGAAAGAGCCGAAACCCACGACAAGAGAGCAACGAGCCTTCTCGCTCCCATAAGCAAGTATGTACTCAGGATAATAAGTCTGTGAACTGACTAGAATCCACAGCAATGGACGGTCCTTAACCGACATGGACAGGAAAAACAATGTAACCAAACTATGCCCCATTGACCGCGGGACACAACCTATTACACCTACCAATATCCTTTCATATCCCTGCCCGATCTCTATTTTCTTTCACCATTTTATCATGAGAGTAATAATAATAATCACCTATTGTGAGTAACGGCATATTACTCACGCTATCGATAGCCTAAACATAGCAGCTACTTGATCTATGCTAGTAGGACTCATAGATAGGTTTATCTATGCATGTAGTTTCAATATAAATCCTGTCACATAAATGTACATCACATATATATCCAGTGATTATTCAAAATAAAGGTTATACATCGGGGCTTGTCTGGGGCAGGCACGGTGTTAGTTGAGTCAGTCAGTGGTTGTGGGACCTCCTCCTCGTACTCCTCGATCACCTCCTTATACTCCTGCTCTCCGGCGGGTACGAACTCTACCAACTCGTTCTCTACATGCATGCAATGATGATGTAACACTTAGTATTTTGGCAACAACAACTCTTAAAATAAGAATACACATGCTAAGTTACTAAGCTAGCTCTAATGACTAAGGTACTAAGCCAATCATTATCTCTACCAAATAGATTCCAAGCTCACCCTACAAGTGTCTAATTTTTATAAACCAATATCATGTCATTATTCATTTAGCTTTAATAGGTATTTAGCTACCATATTAAATAGTCTATTTTAGGACTACAAAATTACAGCAAGCACCTAATAATATCATGAAGCTACAATAAAAATTTTAGAGTTAAAGCTATCACCAATCTAACATAAAAATTCTTACAATAATTAACTTAATAATATTGAGCACTCTGAAATACTTTAATAGCTCCTGGTATCAACAAGAACATATATAAACTAAATACACTAACAGATAGAGTACAATTTTAAAAACCTAACAAAATTTGTTTCATAATTTTTGGATGTCTATATTATTTTATATTAATTACCAAAGTTCAGCTCAAATTTAAATAAAAAGCTATTTCTATTTTCCACAAAAAAGATAAACCGATTTTGGCCCAACGTGGCCCACGTGGGGCGCGGTCCACACGCGGAGGCGGTCCACGACGGGGATCCCGCGCGCGCTGACACTCTTACAAAAACGTCCTCGCGTTATCAAACAATAGTGCAAACACTACACATACTATTTTTATAAACAGCGACTTTGCAACGGAGCCATCGTATCTTTTCACCTTCGCACCGGAAAGGTCCCCAAGACGCCCCGTGCTCGCCGGCCACCCGAGACCCTTGTAGACCTAGCTAGGGGATCGATGCTCACCTATGGGCCAACGTGCGACGATGGGCGGTGGTTGCACGAACAGGGGTGAAGCAGATCGGGCTCTCCTCGGTGACGGCAACCGTGTTCCGATAAGTCACAGCGTACAACAGATAATAGAGGTGATAGGTAAGCATCAGTGACGCACCACGTTCCTACCCGTGGCAGTGTCCTGGCTGGAGACGCCCTAAGCAAGTCTGGCCGCATGCGCACAGTGAGCTCGACGGCGAACTGCAGCGACACAGCCGTGACAGCGGCGTGGAGGCGGCACTAGGGCTATGACTAGCGTGCGCACGACGAAGAGGGGTTCTAGGCGAGGCTAGTGGTGCGGTCAATTTGACGCGAATTGGCGAGGTTGGAGTTGGCCATGATGAGATGGGTTGGGCCTTAATGGCGAGGTGGCAGGAGCAAAGCTCCAAAATTGGAGCTCGGCCTGGCTGTAATCAAGGCGGGGTGGGGGCGGTCGACAAGAGGACGTAAAGGCGGAGATGTGGGCACGAGGAATTGATGAGAGGTGCTCGCTCTCTAACTCACCGTGATCGTGACTCGACGGCGGAAGAAAGCAGAGGAAGAAAGAGAGAAAGAGAGAGACGGGGCGTGGCAGGTGGGCTCGGCTCGTCGTCGCCTTGGCGGGACGCGAGCGGCGAGATCGAAAGACCCACGCACCGGCTCTAGCCGACAGGCGCGCGCGCTCGACCGACATGGCCCGCGCGGCCGTAGTGTCTTAATTGACATGACGACGGCATCTCGACCACGTGCGCGTAGTAGAGGCGACACACCCAGGACCGGCAAATAGCACAGAGATGCAGCGGACAAGCGCAGACGTGACGACGATGCGGAGGTAGTGTCGTGACGCGAGGCAGCAGTGGACGGATGTGACGGCAGTGCAGCGCAGCTGCGGCGGCACCAACGTCGGCAGCGCGAGGCTAGGCAGAAGGGCGTGGGGCCAGCGGCTCGCTGCGGCCGGCCTCGGCCAAGCCCAAGCGGCACGACCGCCCAAGCACGGCGGTACGAGGTGACCGCGCGAGACGCGGTCATGGGCGCGGCACATGGTGGCCGTGCGATGACCACACACACAGCACCACCATCCCAAGACATGTGACGTGCACGAATTTTAAAGCGCTCAATGCAACCAAACGGTCGCTCCAGGAGCCAAACCAGCTTTACCATGCTCAAGATGGCATATGAGACTACCAAATCAAGCTATAACACTACACCACCCTTTAACCCAATCTCTCACAATAAATTGCTAAACATAGTGATGTCTGGCTGTTGGCAGACTTGAAAATTTCTAAGTTTTTGAGCTAAATTTGTTTTCAAGTTCCGTTTCTATACTATTAGAAATATCAGCTAGTAATATGATTTTTTTACAGCAAGTATTTCATTGTCATCTATAAAGTTTGCAGTTCAAACTTTATTTAAGTGTCACATACATGTTCTATAGTATTTTTGTTTAATAAAAATTGGTTTTAAACCCTACTTAATATGTATGAACTATTGAATCAACTTTCGTTTCGTATTTTTGTTGATCATTTCGAGTTACAGAAATTGATCTACACACTTTATCACATGCATTAATACATAAAGTTCCTCTCGCATAGCGCGCGGAAGTAATTGTTTTTCCATCCACGAAGTTGTAGGCGAGCTGTAGCCCATAGCCGATTTTGCAAGAGGAGCCAAAGGAATACTTTGCAAAGTATGTGACACTTAGGTTCGAAAGTTTCGTCTCGTGATTTCTCACCTAACTGTGTAATTAGTTTTTTTCGTCTACATTTAATACTCCATGCATATGCCGTAAAATTTGATATGACACTTTGGGGTGAAAATTTTTGGAAACTAATAAGGCCATGAGTACACTCCGGATCCCCCAGTGTCCAGATTATTTCATCCTCCCTGCTGTCATGCAGGTCTAACTGGGTTGATTGGATCGCAATCCGCGGTCAGAAATATTCATGCAGCAAATCGTGACCATAGCAGTAGCGTGTGACTCGTGAGAAGGGTTTGGCTGGATAGGTGGGTGAGCAGAGCGGTTCAAACCTTAACTTGAATAGGTACAGGAGGAGCGACGGTAAAGGCAACCAGACCTGCATTTTTTTAGTCTACGGGGGGACATGAACCAAACAGGCCCAAAAGCCTTTCTTTATCGATATTTTTCTCTAGCATCGGCTTAAAACATCAAAGTTCCGGCGAGGCTATGCTCGAATCAGGTTACCGTCCGTTGCTACTGATAACAGTATGTACCTACTCCCTTCCGTTTTCGTTTACTCGTCACAGAATTTTTACTGTTGCAATTTAATCATGCGTTTTCCCTACAAAAGATTTTTAAGATACATTAATTTTTCACATATGTAATTCTTCATTTTACATACTTAATTAATGTTATATACTTTGAAGTATCTAAGATTTTTTTTTTAAGGAAAACGAGTGATCATTTCTGCTACCATAAAAGGTTGGTGAGGAGTAAAGAAAGACGGAGGGAAGTAACACCTAAGACTGTGCAAAAGCGTGGAGCTCGTTGGGAGATCCCACCAGTGTGACAACTTTCAATTCCTCTGTGCAGCCTGCAGTGGTGGTTGCGATTGCAGTTGCTGGTACCTACAGGCTACAGTACAACGTAGGTCGTGGATGCCCACGCCCGCACGCGGCTGTGGTCCGTATCTCCACGCCGCGCTCGTGCCCAGCCGTCACGCGGTCCGCCGGTCTTCCGTGTGGAACCTTCGCTTTCCCTCGCTAACCACTCCACTCCGGCGCTCCGGCCCCCGCTGCTGCCAGCAAGGAAAACGAGCGAGGGAGCTGACGAAACCGAGTGACCCCGGACCAGCGACCACCGTCCACCGCAGAAAAAACACGAGGACCTCGCGACTCCACCCACAGCCGAGACACAGTCCAGCAGCTCCGTCCAGGCCCACCTGACCTGAGTACCTGACCAGAGGAAGGAGAGCTGTATATATACTCCGCCCGCACCCGCTGATACCCCCCGCCTCGCGATCGCCACCACCACACCAATCCCCCCTTCTCTGCTTCTCCCCTGGGCTTGTCTTCTTCCTCCCGATTCCTTTTTCTTTTTCCTGCTGCTGCAAAATATCGCCTGTTTTCGTGTTGGCGCGGCCCGAGGCCAGAGGACTCCAATCCTTATCCCCCACGCACCCCCCGCCTCTCCTCAGCCACACGTTCCGCGCCTTCCCTCCACACCTCTCTCGATCTCGCTCGTCTGGATTTTTCCCACACGATTTTTCCATCAGCTCCCCGCTTCTGCTTGCGCCGAGCCGGGGCAGGGCCTCTCCTCCCTTCGTTTCTTTCTCGTCACTCATCACTGCTACCTCGTTCCCCCATTACCGGCCCACTGACGAGAGAGATTTTGGTGTGGCTGCAGAGTCCCAATCCTATACCCAAAAACTCTTCTCGGCTACCAGTATTATTATCCTTCCGTTCGCCGGAATCGATTCTGTGGGTGAGTTGTCGCGGCGAATACAACGCGTTTTGGCGAGGATTCCGTGGTGAAAGATCGGATCTTTTCTGCGGATTTCAGTTACCGAACAGAGAGATGTCGGCTCTCCTCGATCTATTGATGGGGATCTTCCGCCAGCAGACCCTCGGCGGCGCCGCCCTGCAGCTCGCCGCGCTGGCGGCGCCGCTCTGGCTCGCCGCGCTCGTCGGCCTCCTCATCGGCTGGGCGTGGCGCCCGAGGTGGTCGGGGTTCGTCGTCGGTGACGACAGCGCCCAGCAGCAGGCGGCGGCGCAGCTCCCTGCGCCGCCTCCTCCGGCGCGCCCCACCGCCACCGCCACCGCGGTGGTCTCTCGCAACGAGGCGGCCGCCGTCGTGCCGAGGTGAGGCGTTCGTTCGTTCGTTCGCTGGATGCGCGAGTCCCTGTGATTTTTCCCTGAATTGTCTGTCTAATAGATTTGCTGCGCTGATGCCATGTCTGCAGGACTGTGCTGGCTCCTGCGGCGGCGCCCGAGGACGAGCAGCTGGCGGTCAACACCGGCGACTTGATGCACCTTTGGCGGCTCGTCGAGGAGAAGGACGGTGGCCCGTCGTGGATTCACATGATGGACCGCACCTTGCCGACCATGAGGTACCAAGCCTGGAGGAGAGACCCACCGGTATGTAGCAGTCTTTTTTTTCATCATCATCGTTAAATTAAATGGCTAGAGAGACTTGAATGAGTTTACAACTGAATAATTGTCTGCAAACTGTTTAGGACTAAATTTTAGATATATGGGGTTCAAGACTTGTTAGGATGGTATATGGGGTTGACTAAGTTTCGAACTGAATAATTGTCTGCAAACAATTTATTTGATGGTAGACAAACTATTTAGTAGATATATGTATGGGTTACTGTATTAGGTAGGTGTATGCAAGATGAAATAGCTTTGAATTGAATTATTTCTGTGTTTGCTTCAATCCAGAATGGTCCACCACAGTATCGCAGTAGCACTATCTTTGAGGATGCGTCACCAGAGGTTGTGAGAGATTTCTTCTGGGACGATGAGTTCCGGATTAAGAACAGCTGGGATGACATGCTTCTTCAGCACGAGACACTGGAGGAGTGCACCAAGACTGGAACCTTGGTTGTCCGGTGGGTCAGGAAGGTGAGTGTTTCGCATCATCTCTCCTGGTGATTGTTGAGTTCAAACCATGGCAGGTTGCTTATAATTGATGGGTGTTTCTCGTGTGCAGTTCCCGTTCTTCTGCAGCGACAGGGAGTACATCATAGGTCGCAGGATATGGGCATCTGGAAAGACGTTTTACTGTGTGACCAAGGTATAGCTTATAAGTATAAACTAATTTCTGCTGCCTGTGCTATGATTGTGTTGACGCCCATGTTTAGCTATCCTTGTACTCAGTAATGACTTTGAGCTGGAACTGCATCATAGTGCAATGATGCTTCTTGGAGTTGAGTTGCATTAAGGCGTCACTTCTATGTTGTCAGTGCTTTGTATCTAAGCTGCATAATCATTTGCAGTAGGGGGCACAATTTCTGTGAGCCTTGGTATCTAGGCTATCCTATGTTCCCAAACCATTCCACACCAGTGGTTGAGATGCTTGTCCCACTAGGAAAATCGCTAAACTACACTCCTGATCTTTATGTTCTGAATAAAAAGGAAAGAATCACTTTACAGTGCTCTGCTTTTGCCCACAGATTACAGTACTATAGGCGCACATAAAAAAATGCCATGGTTTTATTTTTTGTGAATTTATAGTTGAGTGTAAGCTATTCTTTCTGTCCTCCACCTACTGCTTACTGGAAAAAGCACTAGAAATTCTTTTTGGCATTTCCTTTGTTCTCTCTAGAATTTTGTATGGGCATGTTTTGTCATCTCAATTTATAGGTAGCAGTAACTAGGTTAAACAAGGTGATTAAACCTCAAATGACATTTTTTCAGGGTGTGCCTCGTCCCTCTGTTCCAAGACAAAACAAACCTCGTCGTGTGGACTTGTACTACTCCAGCTGGTGCATCCGTCCAGGTACTATATTAGTTACATCACAGTTATTTGCAATCTTCGTAGGATATCAAAAAACTCAAGGGCATGAACTCAACTTGTCCCTATTTTATCTATCAGTTGAATCAATAAAAGGCGATGGTGCAATGACTGCATGTGAGGTGCTCTTATTCCATCATGAAGATATGGGGATTCCATGGGAGATTGCGAAGCTTGGTGTCCGGCAGGGGATGTGGGGCTGCGTCAAAAGGATAGAGCCTGGCCTTCGGGCATACCAAGTTGCAAGGACCGCTGGAGAGCCTATTTCGAAATGTGCTGCCATGGCACATGTTACCACCAGGTTCAATGCGGATGAGCTCATCACAGAAGACAACACAGAGGCCAGTTCATCCAACAACAACACAGAGGTTGAGAAGCCAAAGCACTGGACAAACAACATACCCAAGGTCCTCATGATAGGTGGTGCCGTCGCCCTGGCTTGCACCTTTGACAGGTGGATTATTGACCAAGGCCGTCATATTCGGCACGGCCGAGAAGGTTTGCAGGGCCAGGAAGGCGGTAGGTGGATGGAGCTGGTCACCGTAGAGCAAAGCCATGCTTATGATGTAGCAAAACTATGCGTGGAAGTGCCCTAAACAGTATTTTTGTAGCAATGCACTGCAGAGGACAGAATGCTTTGGCTAGTTGTTCATCAGTCTGGATATCCTCATGCTGCAGATAAGGTGGTGTGCTCATATTAGGTCAGTTGAGAAAATAGATCCTGAACATTCCGAAAAAGGAAATGGACGGAAAGATCCAGCGAGACAAAGAAGTGTATGTAAGCAGACCGGACGTACTTGTGTTGCTGCAGTCGCCGCGGGTTAGAGCCAGCTGGTTAGATTAGAACTATAGCATTATTATGAGGACAAGTGTGAAGAGTTGGGAAAGAAAACAACTGTATGATGTACGTTGTACTAGGTTCATTTCAGAGGTGGTATAAAATACACTGCTGTTTAGTAGTTAATAACAATAACAAGAATTCTTGCTTTTGTAACTATATGACATCTATTGTTCTTTCCTATGGATGCTAGATGCTGACCTTTTGACAGTTGCTGAAGAATTTTTGACAGAAATTTTTACCCAATGCTGTGTCCAACCACTCAACGCTGTATTTTCAGAATAGGAAAATTTCTACAACGTAGTCAAAGATTAAACTATTTATGCATCTATACTCTTATCAAAGCACTTTGCTTTGGCGGTCTCCTAGCCTGTCCACGACAGAAAAAAAAAAATTTACAACGTCTGATCCTGAATTCACGGAGTGGATTGAACCTCCTTCCCATCGTAAAAAAAATGTGTCCTTATCCTCTTGTCAGCTTACGAGGAGCCCGTCGCCTCCCACCCGTCGTACTCTTCCCTGCGCTTCTCCCGCCTCCGCCGCCTCCCCTCCCCCATCCCTCCTCGCTGCGGCGCGCCAGACGGGCCTAGCCACAACCTCCTCCCCGCGATGTGTGCTGGCAGGAGCCAGCGCCCGCGTCGCCGCTCCGTCTTCGTAGCGCCGCCCCTCTCCATCGCCAGCACCGCCTCTTCCGATCGTCGGCTCCGTTGCTCCGCCTTCTCCACAGTGTCAGTCTCATCTACAATCCTCCTCAGTTCGTGATTTATTTGTTGTCTAATTTTTGTTTTGTCTTTACCGGATTCATTGCCTTGCCTCTGCTAGGGCTAGGGTTTTAGGCGGTGGCATACAGGGCCCCTCGGCGGTGGTGCATAGTACCTGGGCCGCCGGCGCCACTCGCTAGCAGGAGCTGATGCCCAACATGCTCTGCTTCCGCTGCGAAGCCGCCGCTGGCACCGTTTGCCAGGAGGGCCACCGGCGCGTGCTGGTCGCGGCTGCGCACCCATGCCCCCTCGGCTGCACACCCATGCCCCATGGCAGCGATCCACCTAGTCATCCCCTCTTCAGTTTCTCCAACTGCACAAAAGGCCACACAACAGGTATGGATGGATGGGCAGCTGTTGTTTCTAGCTGCTTTGATTATACATTTTATTCTTGGAGGCAACATATATGGCGTGTTAGGTTTTTTTCGGATTTGGTGTTCTTTGACCAACCTCTACAGTTTGTTTGACCTGAGTTTGAGATGAGCATGGCATCTTGTATTTGCAGCTAGATGTGAATGACTCTGTAGGAGTTGCATAACGTGTGTTCAATGAAATGTCGATGTATAAGAGTTGCATAACATGTGCTCGATGGAATGCCCATGTGATATGTGGTTTGTACCTTTCGTTTTGCTAACCTGTATTTCATCTGCAAGGGTGTTCTTTGACCGACCTGTACAATTTCTTTGACCTGTGCTGACATGACCATGCCATCTTGTATCTCAGCTAGGTGAATGATTCTATATGAGTTGCATACCATTTGCTTGATGGAATACCGCTATGAGATATGGTTACTGCCTATTGTTTTCCTAACCTCTTTTGCTAGCCTCTATTTCACCTACAAATATGCCTGCAGCCCAACTCCAAGGTTTATATAGTTTTACAAATCTAAACTATAACTACTCGAGCGTTTATTTTGCAGATCATCTGCTACCTGTGCATATGTTGGATGGTTAGTTTCAGGTACTTGAAAGGATCAACATGCCCAAGAGAGGGGTGAATTTGGCTAATTCTAAATTTCTTTGCAATAATTAAACCATACGGTTAGCTCACTTCACCTCTTGTGCCTAGAAAGTGTTTATAATGTTCTACCACACAAAAAGTCTTGCAACCTAAGTTCCAATCCTACTCTAGCATGACAATTCTATGAATATAAAGACAAAAATTGAATTGCTCCAAGTAAATGCTCAAAGTAAAGAGAGAAGGAGGAACGCGGCGATGTTTTGCCGAGGTATCGGAGAGTCACCACTCCCCACTAGTCCTCGTTGGAGCACCCGCGCAAGGATGTAGCTCCACCTTGATCCGCGCAAGGATCAAGTGCTCTCTACGGGTTAATTCTTTGACACTCTGTCATGGTGAATCACCCACAACCGCTCACAACTTGAGTTCGGTCATTCACAAGCTCTGTCGGATGATCACCAAGCTCCCAATCACCACCAAGCCGTCTAGGTGATGGCGATCACCAAGAGTAACAAGCACAAACTCTCACTTGACCACGACAAGCCTAATGAGAAGGGTGGATGCACACTTTGCTACTCTTGCTTTCACTAATGAGGTCTCTCTCTTGGATTCTCAAATCTCAATCACCTCACTAGGACCTTGCTCTTCTTGGCACTCTCAAGGGTGTTTCTCAGCTGTTGGAATGAGCAAAAAGTGATCCCTTGAGTGAATAAAGGAAGTATTTATAATCCCTCATTCAAAACGAATCGTTATGTGCCTCTACGGGGTGATCGAACGCTTCGGTCAAGTTGATCGGACGCTCTGGTTAGTTCACCCCAAAGCCGAGTGGTTAAGTGGTGACTAGGACACTGAGCAGTGTCTGGTCAGCACTGACCAGATGCGTTCGGTCACAAAAACCGCTCTCTGGAACCTTACTGGAGTCGACCAGACACTGGCACCCAGCGTCTGGATGCTCACCTCTCAGCGTCCGATCGCACCAGACGACTTCACCTCGATCAAATGAACTGACCGGAACTTTGCGCCAGCGTTCGGTCACACCTGGAACCCATGTATAGTCAACATTTGACCCTCCATTCACTTCCATCTCGCAATTATATGTGAAAGAAGTTTGCTCTAATTGATCTAAGGGCTTTTTAGGAGCTACCTAGTGCTAGATTTGACAAGTGTGCACCACACTTAACCCACTAGACTCACCTAGGTCAAGCTACCCGTCCATACCCCCCTTAATAGTACGACCAAAGGAAAAACAAAGTCCTAAACTACTCTAAGTGTCTCTTCAACTCCAAACGACACTTAGAACTAGTCCATCCTTAACCTTGTCGTCCATTCTTTGAAAACCGAAACAATTTCCATCGTAGGGGCATGACAACCATGATTGCCCAATCAGTTGCCATTACCATGATCTAACTTAATTGCATCTACAAAACACATGTTAGTCACAGTAATCTTGTATTGTCATTAATCACCGAAACCTAACTTGGGGCCTAGATGCTTTCAATCTCCCCCTTTTTGGTGATTGATGACAATACCACCTCGAGTATGTAAAAGAGATGAGGTTTTTAACATGCTTGGTTCATATAAGCTTTTGACAATAAGAACAAAAGAGTTAGGCAAGCTTATATGACCCAAGCCAACATGATGTACTCGATAGATATGAAATAAGCATGAGGACAAGTAATAAAGCTCATTTGCATCGGAGTAAAACGCGGAAGCAAAGCAAATGAGCATAACACAAGTGATATGACATATAAATAATTCAAAGTAGAGAGCACACATGTCACATATCACATAAATATCATGATCACGTAGATATCACTATCACATAAATATAGTTCGATGCATGAAAGTAAACACATGAATGCATAATAGTGTATCACATATAAAAACCAAATATAATAGATAATCTCCCCCTAAAAGAATCGCTCCCCCTAAGTCTAACATACTCGATCCCTCTCCCCCTTTGGCGTCAAACACCAAAACCTAAGGGTTGGTCGGCGGGGCTACAGTGGACGAGTCGGGCGCTGAGGTGTGAGGAGCGAGCTGGAACTGTGTGCCATCATCATCTGATCCTGAGCTCTAAGTTGTATGACCCTCTATAGCTGGAAGCGACGCTGAAGTGGTCTGGGTCGAATTAGGGACTAGTGCGGCCTGTGACTCTATAGGTATGACCATGGCAGGCAGCTCTGATGATGCAACTAAAGAAGGGAGCGTTTCTGTAGTCCCTGTAATAGGTGCAACTGTGGAAGGATCTAGGACATATAGATATGGCGGAGTAGGCTGCCCTGTCAACTCACTAAAGGTAGCACCAAGGCTCCTAGAGACTGTAGTATCTGGCACAAGCAGCGAGGAAGACTGAGCCAATGTGAAGCCCATCTATAGAGGTGTGAACTACGGGGCTGGCACTAGCGATGCAAACCACTAGGACACCTGCTCTATAGGTGAAAGAAACTATGTCGTTGGCTGTCCCTGACTCTAAAGCCCACTGGGCTATAAAGCTAGAGTCATAGAAGTGGTGGTAGGCTGACCAATCTAGGGTAAAGGCTGTGGCGGTGGAGCCCCAATAGTTGTCACAACATGCTGCACAAACCTGAGTAACTGCTGCTGCATGAGAAGTTGTTGCTCATGCATGGCCTGCTGCTGCTGTTATATAGCATGCTGCTACTGCTGGATTGCCTGCTGCTGTTGCTAAAACTCATCCTACCTGGTTTGAAACTGTGCAAATGTAGCAACGGTCTCCTAGACCTAGCGAGCCTGATCCTGCCTCATCCACTCAAGTATAGCAAGTAGAGCGGGGTCTATCTGTGGTGTAGGTGGAGCTAAACTAGAGCTACTGGCCTCATGGTCATGTCGTCGTGGAGGCATCTGAGGGATATCCTGGTATTCATCATCAGAATTATCACTAGGGTCGCTCTTGACCATCCCCTCCTGCTGAGCATCAAGCTGCTGCTCCTCTGTAGCTGTAATGCCCCTGATAGTCTCATCCTCCTAGGCTACAATCTCTAGCACCTCTGGACTACGGCGTGGCTAGCTAGGTGTCCTCACTGCACTGTGGCGGAGCATCTGAGTCATGTTATAGGCAGGAAACTCTGTAGTAGCACCACTGTACTCTGCTAGCATCTTAGGTGGCCTCACTGTAACTGCTCTATGAATCAAGAATGTAATCCAGTGAGCATAGGGCAACTGTCGGTGATCTCTGAACCCCTCTACAATAGTATCCTCTATCTCTGATAGTAAGAGATCACAAATATCAAAGACAATCTGATACATCAGGGCATTCAGTAGTCATAACTGAATGCGAGTCAACCCCTTGCGATATCCTATCCTCGGAAGCAAGGTCCTCCTCATGATAGCATCAAGCACTCTAGCTATAGGAGTGAGGTCATTGGGTGTCCTGCTCGACCCTTCGTCGAATGGCTCTATGAAGCAATGGCGGACCAAATTAGTAGGAGGCACCTTACCACCATGAGGGTGTCTAGGAGGCATTGTCTGACCATAGCAAACCTCATGTAGCTAGACGGGTTGTTCCTGAAGCCTGAGAATCTCCCTGACCCTCTGAATGCAAAGCGAATGAATCTGTGCTGTGGGTCAATCCAAAGTGTAGCATAGAACTCACGGACCCATGATGGTACATAGCTGCATGTCCGTCCAAGTAAATCTATCAGCCCTGGCAAGTAGGATAGATAAGGGTGAATCTGCTCTCCTGCTGCTGCTACAATGGACTCAATGTTGCACACCCTTTGAGACCTGAATGCTGTGCCCACTGTTAAGATATGTATTATAAAAATCTTCCTGTAGTGGTGTGTAGAAGCCCTCTGATGCACGCTCATCCCTCCTAGGCAAAAACCACTCCTCGAACTGAACGAACCTGAGCTGTTGCACCTTCTTGGCCATGGTGGCCCTCAAATCCAGATGAGTCACTGGAGGCGGACCCTATGGTCTAGGAGGTGGATGAGAACCCCTCCTCTGTGTCTCTAGCCTCGGTGTCACCTGGGTACAAGTACGACCAGAGTGGCATAACTATGGCTGAGGTGCCTGCTCTATCTCCTCTAACTGCACTCCCTCCTGAGTCTGCACTGTCTGTTGTGCCTGCTGCTGTGACTCCCCCTAAGGCTGACTCTCATCAATAGCGACATGTCGTCCTCCAACCATGGCTATCCTAGTTGGACCACCATGATGATGCTCAACCTCCTGGACAACAGCCCTCTGAGCTGGTGAAAGCTGATCTGCAATGACAACACCACTCCGAGCACCTCCTCTCTCTACATGGTCTACGACGGCTGCAACTGCTACTGCTCTCTCTATGTCAGCATCTGGATACTTGCGCTTCTTCATTGCAAGCTTCTTCATCACCTTCCCTTTTGCCTCAGAAGGCAGGCAAGGCGGGGGCCTCGGATCCTCATAAACGGGACCACCTCCAACATTCTTGACATGAGCCATCTGATGGAGCTAAAAAGAACAATTGCACTGACAAGAATCAACTGCCAATAGACACTTCTGAGGCTTGGCCTCGATCCATACTCATGAGCTTGGCCCTGAGTTGACTGACAACTGCCAATGAGACCTCAGAAACACCGACTCGCTGCACGTTAGAATAGATCAAATATATGAATAATTTCAATATATATCTAGAGATACGAAACCCTAAGAAGCAAGTGATTAGATACAAAATTAGAGTCGAGGGCTTGCTACCTGACGAACTGGTGATTCGAAGAGCAGAGGAACGGAACACGAGGGCACCACCGAGAAGACACCTAGGGTTAGGGTTCCGAAGAGGCAATGTGATGTGAATCGGCGGTGCAATGCGGTGAAGATGCGTGGTGAGCAATGTGCTAGGGCACCGGTGAGGCTCTGGTGGTTGCGCTGATGTGGGAGATGCTAGGGCATGGGCACAGCGGTGGCGTGGAGCAGAGGTGGCTGGTGTGGTGGCGCTGCTTTGGCACAGGGATGGCATCATGGGGCGCGGTGGCGGTGCTGGCGTGGCTATGCGGGAGTGGCGTAGAGGTGCGGGCGCAGGAAATGGCGAGCTCAAGCGTGGAGCACGGCGCGGGTGTGGATGCGACGGCAACTAGGGCACGAGCTATGGTGATGTCGGCACAAGGTACGAGATTAGGTCACGGCGGCGTGATGTTATATGGTGGCCCACTCATGATAGAAAAGGCAACAGAGAAAAGAGTTGGAATCCCGCATGATTTCTACTAACTAGATGCTTCGATGGTAATGACCGAACGCTGCCACCTAGAGTCCAGTCGACTCCAAAGAGGTCCAAATCCCCTGGAGTCACAACCGGACGTGTCCGATCACCATTGACTGGACGCACCTAGAGTCCGGTCGATCCTGTCTTCATCGTCTTCGCTCGACCGGACGCAGGAACGCCATCTGACCGGACGCTGAACAGTAGAGTCCGGTCACTCCATTGAAGCATCGGTTCACCTCCTGTGAACTGACCCAACGCTGGACTTCAGAGTCTGGTGCAGCGTCCGGTCACTCTTTTCTAGCAAATCTTCAAAGTTCCTTCGTGCTGCTTGTTCCCAATCAAGTCCCAACTTTAATAATATCCAAATAAACACCAATTGGGACTGATGTGAGTGACCTCTCTCAAACCCTAAAATTTTTCAAAGTATTTTGCCTTAGGCTATAATTCTTTTTAATAAAATAGGCAATAAAAGGGTGATTGAAGAGAAATATTAAAAATAAACGACAAAACAATATTCATGCATATGCAATGCAATACTTGAAAGTAATTCTAGTTGCTTGTCAAGTTTGATCCAAGGTTAAGCTTCTTCACATGCTTTTCGACGGTTATTTTAACCATGTTAGACAAGCCCTATATGCATTACCAAAGATTAAACATATTTCTTGGAGGACAAAAGAGGTACCTTTTCTAGAACTACACCATAGTCTAGCAAAATTTGCTTCATGTAAAGTATTTGTACACAACAAGCACCCGCAGCAATGTATTCCGCTTCGGTGGTGGACAAGGCCACACTATTTTGTTTCTTGGAGGACCAAGACACAAGTGATCTACCAAGCAAATGGCACCCTCCGGATGTGCTTTTTCTATTAACTTTGCAACCGGCATAATCCGAATCGAAATAGCCAACTAATTCAAATATAGCTCCTTAGGATACCAAAGGCCAATGCTTGGTGTGTGCTTAAGATACCTAAGGATTCTTTTAATGGCAATCAAATGAGTTTTCTTAGGATTAACTTGAAATCTAGCACACATACACACACTAAACATGATGTTGGGCCTAGATGCGGTTAAATATAACAAGCTACCAATCATAGAGCGGTAGAGAGTTTGATCAACCGTGTTACCTCTCTCATCTAGGTCAAGATGTCTATTTGATGGCATTGGTGTCTTGATTGGCTTACATTCATCCATCTTGAATCTCTTGAGAAGATCATTTGTATATTTCTCTTGAGAGATGAAAATCTCTTCTCTCATTTGCTTGACTTGAAAACCAAGAAAGAATGTAAGCTCTCCAATTATTAACATCTTAAACTCCTTCGACATCAATTCACCAAACTCTTTGCAAGAATCTTCATTTGATGATCCAAATATGATATCATCAACATACACATGACAAATGAAGATATATCCATCAAGCTTCTTGGTAAATAGTGTGGTGTCGACCTTCTCAATGGTGAAGCCCTTCTCAATAAGGAAGTCCCAAAGACGCTCATACCAAGCTCTAGGGGCTTGCTTAAGCCCATATAGCGCCTTGGACAACCTATAAACATGAATAGGATATCTAGGGTCTTTAAACCTAGGAGGTTGATTAACATAGACTAGTTCATTAATAAAGCCATTTAAAAATGCATTTTTCACTTCCATTTGATATAGTTTCATTTCATGATGTGATGCATATACAAGGAGGATATGAATGGCTTCTAGTCTTGCAACCGGTGCAAAGGTCTCTCCAAAATCCAACACTTCAACTTGAGAGAACCCCTTTGCAACTAGTCTTACCTTGTTCCTCACAACAACATCTTGATCATCTTGCTTTATGTGGAACACCCACTTTGTTCCAATGACTCTTGTACCTTGTGGTCGCTCTTCAAGAGTCCAAACTTCATTATGGGTGAAGTTGTTTAACTCTTTATGCATGGCATTTATCCAATCTAGATCTTGAAGAGCTTCTTCTACCTTAATAGGCTCAAAGCAAGAGACAAAAGAGTGATGTTCAATAAACGAAGCAAGCTTTTGAGAGCGAGTCATTACTCCCTTTGATGAACTCCCTATGATGAGATCTTATGGATGAGCTTGTAGTAGAGGTGTATTTCTTCTATCAACCACTTGAGGGGGAGGTTGTGGAGCATCAGCATCATGTGCTTGTGTCACTATTTACTCATGGGAGACATGAGTGTCTTCATTTTCTACTCTCCCATCTTTATCACCATCTTGTAGCACATTTGATGAAGAAGGTGGATTGATCACTTGTACATCATCTTCATCATCATTAGGCTTGATGTCTCCAACTAGAATATTCTTCATGGCCTCCCTCAATGGTTCATCACCTATATCATCAAGATTATCATGTGGTCCTTGGGAGCCGTTAGATTCATCAAATTCCACATCATATGTTTCTTTAACCAAGTCGGTGGCATGATTAAATACTCTATATGCTTTGGACTTTGATGAGTAACCAACAAGAAAACTAATATCACAACATCTTTGAAACTTCCCTAGGTGTTGCTGCTTCTTATAGTTGTAGCATTTGCAACCAAACACCCTAAAGAAGGAGACGTCCGGCTTCTTCCTATTAAGCAACTCGTAAGGTGTCTTGCCAAGAAATTTTTGAAGGAATAGGCGGTTGGATGCATAGTATGTGGTGTTGATAGCTTCCGCCCATAGAGCTTCGGGAGTGTTGTACTCATCAAGCATTGTTCTTGCAAGAGTGATCAATGTTTGGTTCTTTCTCTCAACTACACCATTTTCTTGAGGAGTATATGTTGCGGAGACCTCATGCTTCATTCCAACTTCATCACAATAGGCTTCTATATTTGTGTTGTCAAATTCTTTACCGTTGTCACTTTTAATCTTCTTGAGCTTCACTTCAAACTCATTTTGTGTTCTCTTGGCAAACTTCTTGAAGCATGATGCAACTTCAGATTTGTCATAAACGAAGAAGGCCCATGTGTATCTTGAATAGTCATCAACAATCACAAGCCAATAAAGATTTCCTTCCAAACTCTTGTATGTTGTTGGTCCAAATAAGTCTATGTGAAGGAGTTCTAACACTCTTGTGGTTGACATGAAAGCTTTTGTAGGATGAGTATTTGCAACTTGCTTGTCGGCTTGACATACACTACAAAGCTTGTCCTTCTCAAACTTCACATCCTTCAATCCTCTCACCAAATCATTCTTCATTATCTTCTTGAGTGAGCTCATCCCAACATGAGCAAGTCTTCTATGTCATAGCCACCCAAGTGTTGTTTTGGTGAATAGGCAAGTCTTCAAATTAGCATCTTCGGAGGTGAAGTCCACTAGATATAGGTTGTTGTATCTAAATCCCTTGAATATCACTTAATCATCATCTTTCTTAGATACAACCACTTTCCTTCTCGGCAAATAGGCATGAAAGCCAAGATCACACAATTGTCCAATGGATAGCAAGTTGAAGCTCAATGAAGCAACATATAGCATATTTGAGATTGAATTATTATTTGATATTGTCACTTTGCCCAATCCTTTAACCTTGCCCTTTGAATTATCTCCAAATGTGATTCTTTCTTGTCCATCTATTTCTTCATCTAGTGAAGTGAACATATGATGATCACCGGTCATATGTTGTGTGCAACCACTATCAATTACCCAATGACTTCCACCGGTCTTGTAGTTTACCTACACACAAGAGATCAAGCTTTAGGAACCCAAACTTGTTGAGGGCCCTTGACTTTCTTAACAAGTGACTTTGCAACCCAAATTTTCTTAGGCCTATTCTTGTTGGAAGGTCCTAAGAATATAGCTTTTATCTTTCCACTAGAGTCCTTTCTAAGCATGTAATGAGCATTGAAAGCAAAGGGTCTAGCATGCTTGGTCAAGGGTTGTGGTGGTGGAGTTTGACACTCATGGGCAAAGTGGCCTTCTTCTCCACACTCAAAACGTATCTTTGGCTTTGGCTTTGACTTGTGTTGTTGTTGTTGAGCTTGAGCCTTCTTCTCTTGGTTTACCAAATACCCAATGCCAATTCTATCCATCTTCATGACGGTGTTTATTAGTAGCTCACTTTGAAGATGCTTGCCTCTTGTGAACTTTCTCAATCGAATCTTGAGATGCTCTTTCTCTAACTTGGGCTTCTTGTTCTCTTCCTTTAGTGCATTATTATTTTTCTCTTCCTTGAGTTTCTTATTCTCTTCTTTGAGCTACTCATTCTCAAGAATCAAATCACCATTATGATCAAGAGTTTCTAGCACAATAGTGTTGTGGGTTTTGATCTCTTCAAGATCTTTCTTGATCTTTTCATTATCATTCTTGAGCTTGATATACTCATCATAATTATCGGTCTCAACCATTTACTTGCCCTTGCTACTAGAACTTTGCTTAATGCTCTCAATGATCAAATCATCACATGATGTAGCTATATCAATCTTAACAACATCATTAGTAGCATCATATGACTCATTGGATAAAAATTCTTGAGCAATAATAAAATTATCATAATTAATCTTAAGATTGGTATACTCTTCTTTTAGCATGTTGTGGCTAGTGATGAGCTCATTATGTATCCTCTCAAGTTTATCATGTTTTTCTTTAAACTCTTTCTTAGAAGATTTGAGCTCCTTGAGTTTGGATGACATGGCTTCATTTGCTTCTCTAAGCTCAACACTAGCCATTTCGGCTATATCACATTTAGCTAAAATAGAATCATTCTTAGCTTCTAGCTTTTCATTCTTAGCTCTAGTCTTTCTAATGATCTTAGTGTATTGATTTAGCAATTTAACAAGATCATCATATGAAGGTGATTCAAATTCATCATCATCACTATCACTATCACTATCATCATTATTGACATGATCATCATCACTACTATCATCATTATTTGATACCTTTCGTTCACCTTTGGCCATAAGACATAGGTGTGCAGAGGATGATGGCGGTGGTGTTGGTAAAGATGATGAGGAGTCAATCACAATTACGGCCACCTTCTCATTATCACTATCATCATCGATGAACAACTTGATGAATCAATGTCCGTGAGCCAATCACCAACGATGTATGCCTTCCCATTTTTCTTCTTCTTGTGGAAGTCCTTCTTCTTGCCATCTTTCTTCTTGTATGGCTTGTTTTTCTTCTTCTCATATTCTTCTTCATTACTTGAGTCATATTTCTTGCCCTTGTACTTGTTCTTGTACTTGTCTTTCTTAGGCTTGGTGCATTGATGTGCTAGATGACCAAGTTCTCCACAATTGTAGCAATCCATCTCCGAGATTGGCTTCCTTCTTGTGCTAGTGAAGAACTTCTTTTTCTTCCCATCGAACTTGATGCCACTCTTGTTAAGTTTCTTTAGCATCTTGGCAGTTCTTCTCACCGTGAGAGCAAGACTTGTATCATCAATTTCATCATCACTTGAGCTCTCATACTCAAGCCTTGCTTTGCCCTTCTCTTGGCTAGCTTTGAATGCTAAGTCCTTGTCTTTATTCTTAGTAGAGGATGAGCCATCTTGTGCTGTGATGTGCATGTACATCTCATGAGCATTGATCTTTCCCAAGATTTGAGTCGGTGTAGCGGTGGAAAGATCACCTTGATGAAGCATGGTCACAATATGCCCATATTATCATTAGGGAGGACACTCAAGATTTTTCTTACAACATCGGATGGTTGCATTTGAGTGAGTCCAAGCCCATTGACTTCATCTACAAGAATATTCAAGCGTGAGTACATTTCATTAGCACTATCTTTGGGAAGCATCTCAAATGAATTTAGCTTTTTCATAACAAGATGATATCGTTCCTCACACTCGCTCTTAGTTCCCTCATGGAGCGCACAATTATCCAACCATAGTGCATGGGCGTCATTGTGGTTCCACACCCGGTTGAACACATCTTTGCAAAGGCCTCTAAAGATGGTGTTTCGAGCCTTTGCATTCCATTTTTTGTAATTTACTTCATCGCCTTGAAGGTGCGTGGGATCCTGAGGTTTTGGGAATCCTTCTGAGGTGGCTCTAAGTATTCCAACATCTAGAGCTTCTAAATACGCCTCCATGTGGATTTTTCAATAAGGAAAATCATCCCCCTCAAAGATAGGAGGAGGACCATCCCCGTGAGACATCTTTCTCTAGACGGTTTAAGTCTAATTTCGTGAGCACGAGGCTCCGATACCAATTGAAAGGATCAAGATGCCCAAGAGGGGGGGGTGAATTGGGCTAATTCTAAATTTCTTTGTAATAATTAAACCCTATGGTTAGCCCACTTCACCCCTTGTGCCTAGAAAGCGTTTCTAATGTTTTACCGCACAAAAAGTCTTGCAACCTAAGTTCCAATCCTACTCTAGCATGGCAATTCTATGAATGTAAATACAAAAATTGAATTGCTCAAAGTAAAGAGAGAAGAAGGAATGCAGCGATGTTTTGCTGAGGTATCGGAGAGTCGCCACTCCCCACTAGTCCTCGTTGGAGCACCCATGCAAGGGTATAGCTCCCCCTTGATCCACGCAAGGATCTAGTGCTCTCTACGGATTGATTCTTTGACACTCCGTCGCGGTGAATCATCCACAACCGCTCACAACTTGAGTTGGGTCATCCACAAGCTCTGTCGGATGATCACCAAGCTCCTAATCACCACCAAGTCATCTAGGTGATGGCGATCACCAAGAGTAACAAGCATGAACTCTCACTTGACCACAACAAGCCTAATGAGAAGGGTGGATGCACACTTTGCTACTCTTGCTTTCACTAATGAGGTCTCTCTCTTGGATTCTCAAATCTCAATAACCTCACTAGGACCTTGCTCTTCTTGGCACTCTCAAGGGTGTTTCTCAGCTGTTGGAATGAGCAAAAAGTGATCCCTTGAGTGAATAGAGGAAGTATTTATAACTCCTCTTTCAAAATGAACCGTTATGTGCTTCTGCGGGGTGACCGGACGCTCTGGTCAAGTTGATCGGACGCTCTGGTCAGTTCACCCCGAAACCGAGCAATTAAGTGGTGACTGGACGTTGAGCAACGTCCGGTTAGCACTGACCAGACGCATTCGGTCGTGAAAACTGCTCTCTGGAACCTTACTGGAGTCGACCGAACGCTGGCACATAGCCTCCGGTCGCTCACCTCTCATCGTCTGGTCGCAACAGACAACTTCACCTTGATCAAATAAACTGATCGGACTCTGCGCTAGCGTCCGGTCAGCATTTGACCCTCCATTCACTTCCATCTCGCAATCATATGTGAATAAAGTTTGCTCCAATTGATCTAAGGGCTTTTTAGGAGCTACCTAGTGCTAGATTTGACAAGTGTGCACCACACCTAACCCACTAGACTCACCTAGGTTAAGCTACCTGTCCATACCCCCTTAATAGTATGGCCAAAGGAAAAATGATGTCCTTAAACTACTCTAAGTGTCTCTTTAACTCCAAACGACACTTGGAACTAGTCCATCCTTAACCTTGTCGTCCATCCTTTGAAAACCAAAACGATTTCCATCGTAGAGGCATGACAACCATGATTGCCCAATCAATTGCCATTACCATGACCTAACTTAATTGCATCTGCAAAACACATGTTAGTCACAGTAATCTCGTATTGTCATTAATCATCGAAACTCAACTAGGGGCCTAGATGCTTTCAGTACTGTTACCAGGTTCTGGAGGATTACCTATGGGCATTATTGGAACTGAGGTAAATACTTGGGTTTCGATCTTATTAGGTTCAGCTCAAATCACTTCTTTTTAGTTTCATGGCCATACACTTGCCAGCCTTTTTGATGAGGACATCACTCCTTCGGATGTACCCACTGATCCTCCAACCATCATGCAAGGTCTAATGACCCGGGCTCGAATGCGTCAACTCAATTTAGAGGTGAGCTCGTTCTTAAGCGATCCTTTTTATACTTTTGAGAATAGACTGCTACCTAATGATGTTATCATGCTTAGGAATATTGGAGAGGGTCATGAGGGAGTTAGAGGATGTGGTGGAGGTGATGATGACCAACAAGGATGTCCAACAGAAACCGAAGGCCCGATCCAACATGATTTCGAGTCTGTCTCGAGCTCCAGGACCAGTCTGCCTTAAACTGGTCACCCAGGATGCATTCGGACTCCGTTTTCGACGATCCACATATGGTTGAAAATCTAATTTGATAAGGAAGCTAATCCAAGTGGTCTCACATCAAAAGCCCTTCAGAATCAACAGGAATCGTCGAAACAAGTCAACATCCAGAATCTGCCAAGGTGCTGCGACACCGTCTTTTGGTCCGTTGGACTGTGTATCGTGTTTGGGCCTATTAGGAGGTGCGTCCAGGGTAGGCAACGACCCTAAGACCTTTATAATCATACGCTGCCGCCTCTATTTGATTTTGGGTTTTGCTTAGATTAATCTGTCAAGAACAGTTTCGTCGTTCATCAGTTTGTGAGACCCCAACTTCGTGAGATTAATCATTCATCTGCAATTTGGTTGCTTTCTTTCTTGTTCTTGCATGTGTTCTTCGTTGCGCAGGCAGGGATTAGCCTTCTTGGTGAGGCTCAACCGGATCCGTGTCTTGGTTGATAACCAGAGGAGTTGTGGTGCTAAGATTGCAGGGTTCGATCTTTCGATCTGAAGTCGGATCGATGTGTCATTCTCCGCCACAACGATAGTTACCTCTACCTGACGGAAGATCGGGATCCCCGTTTCCATTACTTTTGAATTGTCATCTTAATTCTGCTTGGCATTACTAGAACTCAGATAAATACTTAGTTTTACAACTTACTAGATTCACCTCAGATCACTTCTTTTTGGTGTTATGTACATAGACATGCCAGCCTTTTGAATTGCCATATCAATTCTGCTTCAGGAAGCCTATAAAATAATTATTTTCAGATAATTAAATTCCAAGGACTGCTGTTATTAGAAGGGGTGTGTCGTAGGTCACCAGAGAATAACTGCTTTCTTATGTTTCTTGTTTTATAAATATAGCCAACGGACACTATTTAACAGCATCAGCTTTACTCTATAGGAAATGAATTTATATGTTGTGCTGCCCACAAAGAAGATTTATCTCTAAAACTATGATTTTGTCATGCTATAATTTGAAGTGTTTTTTTAAAACAAATCTCTAATGTTTCGGGTTGCCAAATGGGCATCTCACATGGTGTTGGCTGATGACAGTTTTAGTACTATAGTTTCTGTAGTTGGTGAAGTAAAGATCTATTTACAACAGCATCAAAGCTTTCATAAGGTTTGTGCTCTGAGCGTTTGTTTAATTATCGTTGACACTTTGTAGCTACCTGAACATACACGTTGTCATTAGAATATAAATGTCTCCAACTATTCTTTTCCGAGCAATTTTGCAATGTTCGTGATATTTGATTTGATTCTGATACCTACATTCGCTAATTAGTTTTACCTATTAGTTGAGATTCTTTTTCAGTTTAACTTCCTGGTCATCAGGTTAACTGCTGACATAAAAAATATGGTGTTGGATCTTATTTTACCCTAATCCACTGTCTATTTTGATAGCTACATTCACTAATTAGTTTTGGCTATTATTGGAGATTTACTGTTTAGTTAAACTTCCTGCTCATCAAGTTAGCTGTTGAGCTCAAAACCATTGGTGTTGGGTAAGATTGCCTAGATTGAACCACTTTGTCTTCATCCCTTAGTCTAACCCATATGTACGCATCGTTCATTCGTGGGGTAAGATTGCCTGGATTGAACCACTTTGTCTTCATTCCTCAGTCTAACCCATTTTATCTACACATCATTCATTTGAATTGCTAATTCTGTTGGGAAGAAAATATGGCAAATCATTCATGAACTTCATGGCTTACATTTCAGGTTTGGGAATTGTTGTTGCATCCGGCAAGAGCAACAACATTGACAATCTTTGCAGGTACAATTGGGTTAGCATCCCTTGATAGCACAACTTTTTAAGTGACTATTAGTGACTATTTCTGTAGTCTGTATACTTGAGTTGCTTTTCCACCGAATGTGGATGTAGTCTGTAGTCCTCAGCTGTTTTCTATGATACAATTTCTTGTGTGCCTGTTTACTCAGCTTATTTTCCCATTACTTACTCCATGTAGTGTCTTAGTTGAGTTGTTGATCATTGAAATGGTAATGCCTTTGAGTTTGGCACCATAGCGCTTTCAGAAATTTTGAAACTCAAAGGTTAGTTTGAAAAGAAATATTTTGTTGACAATATCTATTGTCTTGGTTATATAAATGCTGCTATTTTTTATGTTATATGTTCTTGTTGTTCTCTTTTAAGGAAAGTTAGTTACAATATTGACATAATGGTAATTCAGATTCTTATAGCTTCGTCGTCTCTTCTTACACAATCCAGTTACATGTGTATAGGCAGTGTATTTCTCACCTCTCAGCTCAATTAATTATTTGATTTAGTGGTTCACTAATGTATTCATATGTGCAATTTGTTCACGTTTTTTCGCATATGTCATTTCCTGATTACATTTGCCTTCTTGGTTTCTTACATATTCAATATTTCGATTCTCAGTGGTACCAGCATCAACCAGGTATGCGCTCCTCCTTTTTTGCCCACCTGGATCTTCAGGTTATATGCATCTATATATTAACTTACTCATCTTATCAGTGTTCTCTCTAAACATACTAAACTGAATTTATTTAGTCAGTCGTGGTCAAAGAGAAATAAATTCTTTGCCAACAAAAATTCTACGTCTGTATATGATAATCAGTCCTAATATACTACGCGCATAAGGGCACGCGTGATGGACTAGTTCATCATCATATTGCTTTCTCCATATGTCACATGACAGGAAGGTAGGTACTTGACGTGTTACCTCCAACTAACTTTTTTGCAAGAGCCCGTGGCTAGTCCATCCTTTCTGAAGCTGGCCAAAAGCCAGGCCCTCGAATTGGCAATCGGCCATTGCTTCACAGCCTGTGATGCTGCCGCTTGTCAACTTTGTGTGGCTCACAACATGAACTTGCTTTGGAGACGGCATCAGTACGTCCTCATGCTTTTGAAAGGGGAAAACAAATGATGCTGCTGCGACGCTGCTGCTAACTGAATGGATGCAAGAAAAGGTTGGCACTGTCATGTGTGAATGAATGTGATAGGTGACCATTGCCTGAAGGAACGCACTCTTTGGTACGGCAAGGAGATGATGACCTGTTCAGAGGGTTCGGCAGTGCTGGGTTGACTGTAATGGCAAGTTTAGGAACACGGGACGCTTAATCTGACACGACTGTTTCTCTTACCAAATGAGTAGTTTTGTTTTTATTTTTTTAATTTTTTTATGTTGCTTCCGAGAAGGCAACCGGGAGAGGTTACTTTCAGCATGATCTGGTCAGATAATTGAGAAGTTGTACTTTGCAAGCTAGCATCGTATATTTGACTTGACATTCTCCGTCCATGTTGAACAAGAAGCCGCCATTTTTTATTGACTGGAGTCACTGTTCCTCCCACACTGATGACTGGTGGACCATTTCAATCCTAGGCATGTGAACATGCAGACAGCAGACTTCCCAGCAATGGAATTTGGTTCAGACCAAATTGCACACCGACCATTCAGAATAACCTTTGACCAGATACTCCTTTGCAGTGCAGCATCACAAAGAAATGTCAGTTTGGGCTAGCTATAAAAATTGCCCTGAGGTGATCTCCAAACTCAAAACAAACTAGAGTTGCAGGAATCATTTAGGAAATTTCTGTTAAATCTGAATTGATGCAAACATGAGTTGCAATCAGGGGGAAAAAGAGTTAACAAGCTCTTGACAAGTGGCTAGAGGGATCGCTTTCTGATTCCAAATTCAAAACAACCAATCTTGCATGGAGGTTAATGGCTAGTATGTTTGGTTGTCTATGCTAGTGTGTAACTCTTTTTTTTTCTTTTGCGATTATACTAGTGTGTAGCTCGGAGGAGGTTCTTATGCAGGTTTGCATAGTGCTCAAAGTAGCAGCATTAGCTTAGTACGGGTCAGATTTGGTTGTATATATAAGCAATAATGCAAGTTTGTACCAGCCGATGGACATAATAAAAAATAAAATATTCTCACATCTCTATCTCTACTAGAAACATAAGACATCTACTACAACACGAAGATGACTACATGCAATACAATGTAAACAACAAAACATAATTTTACCAAATACTACAGTTTGCTTGTGCAGGAACCAGGAAATCAAGCACCATATACATTTATGCTAACTTGAGTCGTACTGCATAGCAGGTCTATCTAATGTAATGGTTGGTCCGCTTCGACCTTCGCAGAGCTGATTTGTTATAATAAAAAACACTGTACCATGACTGATAAGTTTAAACGAACATGCTGGTCTCCTGATTCAACGCGGCGGGCGAGAAGCACTACATACAGTAGCACACTCAACTAGACTACGTCTGCAATTCTTGAGTCAATAATCAGCCTGCTCGTACGTAAGTCTTTCCCTCTTTTAGAGACTATAAGCAAATAAGCCCTAAATAGACCTAAGAGCAGGAGCGATCAAGCCATTAGGCCATGCAAAACTGATTTAATTAGGTTCTAGACTTAGAGTGCGTTCTATTTTATTTCAATTGTCAGTTTGTTCGCTTGCTCGTATATGATCGTGGATTATAAGTTGGAACAATATTTTTATCTCACACCAAACCAGCCAGTAGTAAATAATCCATAATCGTTTACGACGAAACGAACATGCTGTGTATGTATAGGCTTTTTTATGCAACATTGGGTTACTGGGATAATAAATTAAAATATTGTATAATTCTCTTGCAAATTTGTGAACCATGAAAAAGAGCGGAGATAGCCTTTTGGGTGAATCTAGTCACTTTTTTGAACGAGGCATTTTCTTATGATTAAAGGAAGATGAGATAATCAACACTTTCATGGTTATTAGAAGACACAACAAGCCTGACAGGAGGAAGGCATTTTCTTATGATTAAAGGAAGATGAGATAATCAACACTTTCATGGTTATTAGAAGACACAACAAGCCTGACAGGAGGAAGTAGTGACGTACTGTTTTTCAACTATTATAGGTATGTAATCTATAATCTATTTTAAGCAAGCTAGACTCCGCCTATTTAATTTTGTGATGTTCATATGTCCTTTTTAACTTAATCATATTATGTTTCAAAATTCATATACTTGTATATCATTATGTTACATTCATAGTAGTTAATTTTTTTAAGCAATGGATCGCCCTAGCTACAAATCCTGACTACACCACTGGCCTAATGCAGGCTAAAATCAATGCAAATAATGAATCTCACCCTATATGTTCATGAGCTTAGCCCAACAACCTAGGAAAGAAGACAGATATATTATTGCAAGTTCCCTAAAAGTAAAATAGAGTGGCTAAACAAACTAGAAACAAAAGGCAGCAGACAGTTTATTCCATATTGACGCCCAGAGTACTTGACCAATTAGGGTTATGTGTTGTATGGTTAGTGTTGAGGTCATGTCATGTGCTTCCTAGATAAACATCTTGGAAGTAGCCGTCCATTATGATGTAAACCAACACGTGTATACCATATCAAACCAAACCACAGTCGTGTAGAACGAAAAGGTATAACGGTTTTCATGATGCGTGCCATCCTTTAAAAAAAAAGTTTGAGCAAGCCATGATTCCAAATGACAGGGTGAATACTTGAATAGTGACTCCAACTTATAACAAAGGAAATATATACAGCTTGAGTTACCCAAACAGTACAACAGAACATGGAAAACATTGAAAAAAAAAGGTTTATGTTTTCACTGCCCATAATAGAAATTGCAAATATTGCCTTACCCAACAGGGTAGCTAATGATTCGAACTACATCTGATACTCCCCCCGAAACCATTTCACAGACTTCTATAGATGTAGAAACTGAGCTGTTCCCTGAACAAGTTGAGCTACAGCACATTTCATAAAACCTGGGCACGCATCAGTTGAGCATTTGAACAAATTACACAATAATATCAGACACGCACCTAAGAATCAAAGAAATGAACCAGCCTTATGCGTACAGTATCTTTAACATGACATTGGTTCGACAAAACTAGAGAACCGAAGTACAGTGGTAGAGAGCGCAGATTAACCTCCGTAAAACCTTAAACTTGGGCGGTGCCTTGCGTGAACTTGGGATCCTCACATCTGTACGTTCCATCAGGGCCAATACCAAAGCCTTTGGGGTCAGCAAACACGTTTTCCAACAGCTGGCTCCGTGGTGGATGCGGGCTTGCATCAGCAAACTCAACAGCCTCCTCAACAACATCATCGATCTTCTTTTCAATGCTCTTCAGCTCAGATTCGGTTGCAAGGTTCTGCTCGATGATGTACTTCTTCAAGGCCGTAATAGGATCCCTTGCAGCATAGTGGGTTTTCTCATCTGTGCAAAGAGTCATTTTGTGGTGGGAGTCATCAGTTTAATAAATGTTCCAGCAAGACTAGAAACCCACGCAAGCTTGAACACCCGAGCCAAAAATAAAAGTGAGGTGCTCAAACATGTATGATGAAGAAATGAAGAGAACACATGCATATATACATATGAGTAGTGATGTGACCTGTGACAGTCATGAAACAAGGTGCAAATGTGCTGAACAACTCAGTTGTCGAATTACATACGTGAATAATGAAGGAAAAGGTATGGTCAAGTCATTACATAAAACAAGATAGTTCGCTGGTTGACATGTCAATCCAAACTGATTAAAGCATCAAAAACACAAGTGAAGGAATTATGACAGCCACTGACCTTATTAACTTTATTAATGTTCATTTAGTTTTGGGACAAAATGCATAGCCAAGGAAACCACTCGTTCAAAAAAAATATCCTACATTCTGTTGGGGTTTAGTCCCACATCGTATAGCGATGGTGGAGGAGCATAACATATAAGGCGGAAGAAGCCCCTACCTATCAGGCTAGTCTTTTGGGTTGAGTAAGGCCCAAAGGCCTTATATGTTGTCAGCTCCAGTGGACCTGGGACCTGTGGGAGCGCAGGCTCGTAACGAGCCGGGCCGGCTACAATCCAGCTCCAAGATTGTGAACTCGGTGGTCACCACCGGTTCCAACAATTGGTATCAGAGCCGGTACCCATGGTCAGAAAAAGCTAAACCCGATAAAAAATCTCGAGCGTCACATACCACCGGTTCCAACACCCCTTAGTCACACATCAGGGTGCTCCCGCCATATGTGTGACGTTCGAGATTTTTTTATCGGGTTTAGCTTTTTTAACCACGGGTACCGGCTCTGATACCAATTGTTGGAACCGATGGTGACCACCGAGTTCACGATCTTGGAGCTGGCTTACAGCCGGCCCGGCTCGTTACCACGAGCCTGCGCTCCCACAGGTCCCAGGTCCACCGGAGCTACAACATATAAGGTCTTGGGCCTTTCCAACCCAAAAGACTAGCCTGCTCCCCCACCATCGCTACACGATGTGGGACTAAACCCAACAATCTCCCTCTTAGTCACACATCAGGGTGCCCCCGCCATATGTGACGCTCGAGATTTTTTTTTATCGGGTTTAGCTTTTCTAACCACGGGTACCGGCTCTGATACCAATTGTTGGAACCGGTGGTGACCACCGAGTTCACGATCTTGGAGCTGGCTTACAGCCGGCCCGGCTCGTTACCACGAGCCTGCGCTCCCACAGGTCCCAGGTCCAACGGAGCTGACAACATATAAGGCCTTTGGGCCTTCTCAACCCAAAAGACTAGCCTGATAGGTGGGGGTTATCCCGCCTTATATGTTGTGCTCTCCCACCATCGCTACACGATGTGGTCCCTTCAGGAAAATATCAAGTTCCCCAAAACATTTTCCTTCAGAAATGAAGGGGGAAGGCAAGTTGATTGTTATGAAGCTGCATTTAATTAGCGAAATAAGAGCAAAATGCATCATCACATATAGCCATGAACGTTAGAGTGAAATTTCAGAAATAGGAAAAGAAAATCCAGGGCAAGTGGTCCTAGAAGCCTATGAGGTGGGCAGGTGGCTAAAAGACATCCTAAAGATTCTTATCAAGATGTTGACATTTTAGATAAGATGATTGCGAATTTGCGATGACGATAAGAAGAGCTGAAATCTGAGAAAAATGTTTCTTTCGGTAGTTTCATTGACACCACAGAATCTGCAAACAAGCTTGCTCTGACCAACCAGATTTCATCAAATAATATTATCTTACTAGTCAAGTATCATGTGTGTCCGCATAGGCAATCCTGCATGTATATACTATGGTGCAAGCAAAAAAAGGGGCGTCTTAACTATGCCAATACACACACAGCAGCAGCAGCAGAAACATACTAGATTTCCAATCAATTTTTTGCATGCACTATTAACATGATAATTGCTTCTAAACTTTCAGACATAGAGTCAGGTACTGTTTTTAATGTTTTAAAATATTACATGGTTCACTAGTTTGTGATGCCACACTGCCACTAGACAGGATCACAGGACTAGTGCAGGGAATATTAATCTTCCATGTGCAAATAACAGTAACATTAATATAGTGTATATTACTTGAACTCAGATCAAGATGAGACTGTTTATATGAAACCACTACAAGCGTAAAAAGAATCAATGCCACTTTACATTTCTCCAGTCAGTTAGCCTTGTTCATACCATAAACATCATTCCTTATAAAGCAAAACTGAAATAAAATGAAACAGGAAAGTAATCCTTACCAGGCTTCCTGAGCTCATCTGGGTCTGCGAGGGAGTGACCTCGGAACCTGTAGGTTTCACACTCAACTAGGGTTGGTCCTTCACCTCTCCTTGCCCTCTCAATTGCTTCCTTAGCAACCTCCCTGACCTTCAGGACATCCATACCATCAACATGCACCCCAGGCATTCCAAATGATGGCCCCTTCTTCCAAATCTCTGGGTCCGATGTAGCCCTAATGTGTGACATTCCAATTGCCCACAGGTTGTTCTCCACAACAAACACAATAGGAAGCTTCCAAAGCTGTGCCATGTTCAGGCACTCAAAGAACTGGCCATTGTTACAGGTACCATCTCCAAAGAACGCCAATGTGACATCAAGCCCATCAGGGCTGGACTCCTTGAGCACCTCATGACGGTACTTAGCAGCAAAGGCTGCACCAGTGGCAACAGGGATGCCCTCTCCGATGAAGGCAAAGCCTCCAAGGAGGTTGTGGGGAGCGGAGAACATGTGCATGGAACCACCCTGTCCACGGCAGCAGCCTGTGGCCTTGCCAAAGAGCTCAGCCATGACAGAACGCTGCCGGGACGCCCTTGGACAAGCGCATGGACGTGATCACGGTACGTGCTAACAACACAATCAGCTTGGTTCAGAAGCTTGATGAAGCCAGTGGAGACAGCCTCCTGGCCATTGTAAAGGTGGACAAAACCAAACATCTTGCCAGCGGTAGTACATTTGTGCGCACATGTCCTCAAATACACGGCCAAGAACCATGTCTTCATACAGCTCCAGTGCCTCTTCCCGTGTAACAGCCTGGAGAAAATGACAAACCATGAATTAAGAACACACACAGTGGTCCCCAACTTGAATAAATTTGCAGTAACGGAAAGGCAAATAAGACATTTTCCAAGTCTAAGCACTACTAGTTAGGTAAGCTAGATGACAGTAAAATAGTATCAGTCCAGTTCTGAATCTGAAAACACAGATGCCTCAGACTTGCAGCTGCAGGCATGAACAGAGCTAAATGGTGGATCTATTCAAATTATGTTGCGAAAACTTCAGTTTCAGTTGTCAATCAGTGACTTTATATTAACTAAACAATTGTTTCAATTGATAAGATGGAATAGTATCCGATCACACATGAGCAGTATCTGAGAGCGAGAGGACAACTTTAGCAGTAGTTTTAGAGTACAGGACAAAGGAGAGTCCTCACCAGTGAGATTCAGGAGGCCAGGATATCGTTTCTAAGCACTACGATTCCAAAGCTGGGAGGTGAAGTTTTGTGAGATTTACACTTGTGCATACCGAATTGCGACTACAAAGTACTTGGATGCAATCAGTCTAACTTGTTAGACTTCAACCATACCACGCATCAGAATTTCACACTCAAGGGGCTGGCCCAAGATCCAATCACGCAGCACAGTTAAACTGTGAAGAGCGCCCAAGATCGGGTTTTAACGCTCCGTCAGCACCCAAGATCGTTTTTTTTTCCCTAAAGTAATAGCAGAGAGCGGAACTCCTTACCGGATGCGTGGCGGCGGCCTGCGCGGCCTTGTTCCCAGCGAGCAGGTCGGAGGAGACCGCGAGTGCGGTGCGCAGGCGCGGGTGGTGCGCCCCGCCGCGGTGCAGGGTCCTGGCGAAGGAGGAGGAGGAGGCGCCGGCGGGGAGCGGGGGCGCCCTCTCGCCGCCGGATCTCGCGGCCACCGGCGCCAGGAACTTGGCGGCGGTGAAGGACGCGGCCGCCATCTCTCTCTGCCCTCTCCGCTGTCTCCTCCTGGCCGGACGGTTCGGGGGACAATGCAGTGAAGGAACAGAGGGATGGACGGGGGAGGCCCCGCCGCGGTGGCGTATAAAGAGAGGAGGGGAAGGAGATGGTGGGCGGCGGAGAGACCGAGGAAGAACAAGGCAGGCGAGTCCTCGGTGGACGATGGCGCTCACGCTCGGCTTTGGAGGGTCCGCCCAGCTCACACGCCGCGCTGCTGCGCCCCTCCTAGGTTTGTCCCTACTTGGCGTCTGTGTAATGCCACTCCGTTGCGATGCAGACATGGGGTCAGGTTGTTCATCTGCCACAGAACTAAGCCGAGAATGCATAATTGAGTTTTTTTTATCTGGCATAATTGACCTCTTGAGTTCTTGTTGTTCCAATGTGAACGAACTAGGCATTTTGTTGTTCCAATGCATCCGGTGCGTGCCACGTTTTCAGATTATTTGTAGGGTCGGAATCACCAAACAACACACAAACTATTATGTTCTTTTTTGCGACCGTGCTGGAACACATTTTTTTTTATTAAGAATGGAGTAAAAACGGTATACAAAAGGTAAAGTCTTTTTACCCAAACTCAGAAGAACTGACGGAAGAGAAAAAATTTAAAAGAAAAAATTTAAAAGAGCATGCAGAAACACAAGGACAATGCTACGGTACTCACCTTACTACTTACTATAGGAGGTAATGTCTTAAATAAATATCCATTGTTTTTTAAATTTTTTGAATTACTTAATTAATTAATGTAGGAAAATAAAAAAAAACATTGACAAATGAATTCCCTCATCAGTTATTTTTAAATTTTGTGTTCTTTTCCACGACCCTGTAGAAACACGTTTTTTATTAAGAAGGGAGCAAACACGATACATAAAAAGTAAAAAATTGACCCACCGCTTATGACAGCTAAAGTCTTCACTCAACTTTCACTACTTGATTGGTCCATTGGTACCATGTTCTTTGCTTGCCCTTCACTATCGCACGGCCCATCAAGGCTTACACTTAGCCCTTCATTGTTTTACTGTAGAAAGCCACCTTACACTCCAACATCTTCAATATCTTCACTTCGTCACTTAATTAAAAAAATTAAAATTTCATTCCACATTATATTATTGTTGATTATCAATTTGAAGTTAATCGACAAATAACATCACCTCCAATTTATTCCACCTCATCAGTTTTCACCACAAACTCTCAATTTTTGAACAGCTTCTTTAGTGTGTCTTGATTGTCATCGGCCTAATGGTCTTCATGAATTGTCCTAGTCCTTTAAGCATAGATGTTGATTATGCCCACCAACACTATACATATTTCCATGTATCCATTAATATAATCTCTTGTCAAGTATCTTCATCACTCATTTATTTTCAACAAATGAGCATTAAATATGATCTCTTATATCTCCTCTTTATACTTGTATATTGATTCTCAATCCTTGAAATATCAAGTGTACCAACCATCTTTGCTTGTGCTAGAGCTTGTCTTAATTATTGCTAGAATCATATATCATTATTATTCCCTTCTTCCTTTTACCTTGGTGGTCCTCAACATTTCAGCTATCAACCTTCAATCTTGCTACTAGAACTCAACCTAATCACACCGACTCGTGAAGATAGCTAGTTCTAACGAATGTTTGTCGTTAGTAACCTAAAATAGGATCATAGATCTTCTGCTCACCCCTTATAAAGGGCAGCTTTAGGGGCATATGATCTTTCACCACTTAGTACCCCCAGGCTTTGCTTATAAGGACAAAGATAATGAAGATATATGGTTCCTTACAAGAGATAGAAGAGAATGTCCAAATAAGGAAGCCAAGAACACAAAAATGTTTATCTAAAGATATATGCATGGATGAACCTACTTGAAAATTATGGAGTACTACATACTCTTATAAGAGCTATCACATAACTAAATTGGATAAAACCAAAGCATGTTTAGCAAGAAATCAGGCTTGAGTTGAATGGCTCACTTGCCTTTGATTCGATCAGTTCAACCCCATATTAAGTTGATTTGATTCTAATTTTGCATCACTTCCTATGTAGACTATGAATATGAAAGAACCCCCTCCCCCGATAGAAAACGAAGACAACAACTTGATGAGAATAGATGCCACATGTTTCTGGTTGAGTTGTTCAAGGCGTATAATAAATTTCTGTACTCTATTTATGCATGAACCGCTAGTCATCCATGTTGTCAAAAGCCTTGATGGCAATGCATTTGAGTTGCTATTTCTTTACACTAATGTAAGGGGGCGGAATGTTATGTATTGTAGTGATTATATCTTATATGTTGGCCCTCGTCCATGGTAACTAGATACTGGCAGATACGGTTACTTAGTGATGCTCTATCCTCTACCCTTCAAATCTCTAGTGCAGATAGGAGCTAGGGTCATGATAGGGTGTAGGCTAAGTAGATTGGCAATAGTCGGGGGAGGGGGATGAGAATGAGTGGTTTAAAAATCCCTTGACTTGGATGCATATAAGCTAAGACTAGAATATTAGACTTATCTTTATATGTGGGTAGATATTGTCGTATGCTCTATCTTTATATGTTCTTCGTTCACATCTTTATTGAGTTTACCTTCATATATATATATATATATGCAATGATGCTTAACTCATTATAGAGAACCCTTAGATCAATTATTCGGCGTGGATCTTGAGTTTAGTTTGATATAAATCTTGAAAAAGGAAAACTACAATCACCATGCTCCTACGGTTAATTAATCACACGCAGTGTGTGAGACGTGCTAGTTAAAGTTCTAGTTGGATCATGCTGTGGCAATTGCGGTTATTTACATTGCAGCTATTTAAAGCTGATTTTCAAATATATTTAAGCCGCTTAAGTAGTGTTAGAGTAGTTTAACAATCCAACTAGAACTTCAGATAGTTAGAGTAGTTTTTTTTAACGAAATAGTTAGAGTAGTTGAAATACTGATAGCATCTAGAATGGAACCACAGGAATGTTTGTGTAATTTTTTTTCTTAATTACCACAACAAACGGCAATATAAAAATATA
Source organism: Miscanthus floridulus (assembly GCF_019320115.1). Classification (NCBI taxonomy): domain Eukaryota; kingdom Viridiplantae; phylum Streptophyta; class Magnoliopsida; order Poales; family Poaceae; genus Miscanthus; species Miscanthus floridulus. The sequence continues at coordinate 5,041,547 of NC_089590.1, read as the reverse complement.
AAAAATCCGAATACTGTACTCGGGTTACACTTACATACGTGTGAATGGAACCTAATGAACTTCGGAAATTACAATCAAAACAACAAGAAATCCACAAAAAGAAAAAATATCCAGTGAATGGATTCCTCGGTCAATCAGCGGGGGACCAGGGTTTCGAAGCAGTTGAGCCCGTCTAATTCCAGGGCGAACCGCGGTTTCAGCTGCTGCTGCTTGCAAGCAATCTCACCGCTGGTGAGCTCCATCTTCACCTGCTGCGTTTTACTGCTGCTGGCATCTGCAGGCACCTGAACTACTGCTACTGCAGGGCTCGCCAAGAACTGCAACCAAATGGCAAAATAGCAGATAATTGCTCATAATTCAGATCAGGGTGCAAACTAGTAGAGAACATTTCACATCATGGTAGGATTAGAAACTTAGAAAACCTTGCTCTTGAAGCCGTCGCTGGCCACTGGCGAAGACAATATAGCATCTGAAGAAGCCATGAGGGCTGTACTGAGCTACTAGTGGGAGTGTTGTAATTTCACTTGTTACTCTGTCACCGCGCTGTTTTCAGCATATAAAAAGCACAAGGATGGTCTCTCTTTCTATATATAAGCTTCATCCTCTGTAGAATGGAGGGAGAGGAAGTGTTGTCTCAGTGGCTAGCTAGCTTAAGATGAGGATAGGGCTATCTTCAGTACATGAGCCTTGGTGTCATTTGACTCCACGTAGCTCGCCCCTGTGAGCTTTTGTAGTCTAGCAAAAAAGCACGGTGACAGCACTATTGGATCTTCTTATCCTCTTGAAGGAATTGTGCACTTTTTCCTGCTGTCATGGATGATGTATAGTATAGATGGTGATGCATGGCAAATGGCGAGCAAGTAGTTAGCAATAGATAGGAGCATTTTATAATATATAGATACTCCTATAGGTTGTTGAAAGCAAATAGTTACTTCCGCGTAATACAATTTTTGCAGCACGTTGAACTCTACTTTTGGCTTTCAGCTTTCTGTTTTTCCAAAGGAGTGATAATAGAGAGATGTTTTACGGCTATTTCAAGAGAGATAAAGAGAGGGATAGATTTTGTAGTTGTTTTAACCCAGTAGTTTATATTTTTTTCACACCACATTGCTCATAACAGTTTTCTCATAGCTCATAGCACACAAAAGCTTTTCCATATTTCATAATTCAACCAAACAGTCCCTGAAACTAGCCGTTACATGCATGTACACATCGAGATAAATATTCTGCTACAATTAGTATGCATGATTCTGAAAGCATTCCACAATAAAAATATGAGATACAACTAATATGAATGTATTAATCATTATATTCATGTTGTTTGCATCTCGTGTGTTTTGTTATGAAAAGTTTTCAATATATGTTTAGACAATGATAAAAAATATCTTTAGAATTTTAAATTTCTTCGGGATGTTTTTCTGTTTAACTAGAGTGAAACTTAATTTTTGGAAGCCTATAGGTACATTTTAACGAGCTCTAAATATTTTATTTGGGGTTCACGTCCCCCAATCTATCTCTAAGATTTTCATGAAATTTTTAGAGACTTAGAGATTTTTTCATGATTTAAAAGCCATATAAAGTGTTTATTTGATTTCTTTTAGTAAAAAAATGAAATTGCCTCAAAAACCACTTTATGACGAGATCCGGAGGCAATTTCAAATGGTTTTAGAAGTTTCGAAAGACAATTTTATCCAGTTTTGTTGTTTGAGAAGGAAACTCAAACTCAGTCTTTTTCCTCGACGGTTGTTCAAAGCTATTGCCCTTGTTCCTCACTCCTCTCTCTTGATAGTTAGATCAAAGGCTCACGATCTGATGGTTGTGAAACACACCAAAATGGTAAGAGGGTGTGTGATGGGGGTGTGCTTGTAGCAAAGGTATAGACATATATAGTGTGTTTTTGGTTTGAAGAATGACTTCACTTTAGATGAGACAGTGCATTACGAGTCTATTCATCAAATTTTCTGGCTGCCCAACATCTCGGCCTTTACCATGACTCTAAACATGTCTAAGATGATATATTTAGCATTTCTTCCATTTCAAATTGTAAAAATTATTTTAGTATTAATTTAAATTAAGTTTCTATAGATTCAATTAAACATAAAAAATTATAGAAAATTTAACTTATTTTTTAAAAATAAAAATGATTCAAGAATTTCTCACTCTCAGAGCATCTTCAAGAGTCTCTAAATCTCAGAGCATCTCCAACAATACTACCTAAAACACATCTCCTATTTCTCTGTTTAGGTAGCTACCAATTTTTATACTACCCAAATTTCATTTTTTTTTCTCCAGCAACGCTACCTAAACAGACTACCCCAATCCATTGTAGGTGAGAATGGCATGTGGGACCAATATGTCATCCTCTGTTATGTTCTTCTTCCATGGACGGACGGAGCAGGGCAAGGCTAAGCCACCGGTGAGCCTCTTCGGGGAGGGGCGGACGCGCCGTGGAGGGGAGGGGAGGCTGCGCCGGGGAAGGGAGGAGCGGCCGCCCACGGGGAGCCTCGCTGGGGCTGCCACATCGGAGGGAGCTGCATCGAGCCGGAGGGGACTCGCATCGCACTCGAGGGCTGGCTGCGCCGAGTAGGCCACGCCGCCGGCGCTGGTCGCGCTACCGCCGGGGCAGGCCGCTCGGACGGCCGCGCGAGGAAGAAGCAGGCCACCGCGTCGGGGCAGCGCCGCCGGGTAGGGCCGCTGCCGAGCAGGGTCGCCGTGGGGGAGGGCCAGGATGTGCAGGGCAGCGCCGTCGGGCAGGGCCGCCGCATAGCAGTCGAGCCTCGCACAGTTGCATGCAGGGAAGGAAGAAGGGGAAAAATTTTGCACGGTGGAGAAGGGGGGCAACAGGAATAGAGGGTGGGAAGGGGGAAAATAGGAGGCCAACAAATGTAGGGGCCTACTGGAGTTGTATTTTTGGCCTCCACTACCTAAAACTGGAGCAGGGGTCAAGTAGGGATATTGTTGGAGATGCTCTCACTCTCTAAATTATCATTTGGAGAGTCATTTACATAAAAATCGTTTTCTTTATCTTTTCACTCTCCAACAGTTTTTCTATATCTCGTGAGCAGTCTAGAGAGCCATTCTTGTCTTTTATTTTTACCTAGCGAAAAATTTGGAATAGAAGATGGCTATATTTAAATAACCATTTAGATAAACTGTTGGATGATAGTTTTTTCACTAAAATCTCTATTCTAAGCATTTAGGGCATGTTTGGAACGCAGGAATTTCACAGAAATCGCACAGGAATTTCACAGGAATCAGTTTAATTTCACAGAAAAAATACAGGAATGGAGAAAAAATCCCGCATTCCAAACATACCTTTGGAATACGGGATTTGTTTTCCATTCGGAAAATAGAGTCTCTCCAAGATGCTCGAGTGCCAATGTAGGACGGGTGGCAAACAATTTAGCACTCGAGGCCATTGCGTCTCCCAGAAACGGGAGGATGATGTCTGATATTTTGAAGCAGGCCTAGCTGGGCCACCGGTGGTTGGAAAGCATGTGGGCTCAAAGGTAAAAGTAGTCCAGCCCATCCGAATTACTCGTAAATGTGAAGCCCACCGACCAACCTGGTGTCATAGCCGAACTGCAGAGGAGAGGAGAGAAGAGAAGCACCGCATCGCCGAAACCCTAGCCGCCTGCCTCGCTCTCCGGTCTGCACTCGTCCGCGCGACGCGACGACGGCGGAGGTATTCCTCTCTCCTGCTCCTACACAGGATTTCCGATTTCCCCATCGCGGATCCTTCGTTGCTCGGTGAAACCCCAGCCCCGGGACGGATCCGCTTACCGTTTGGTTTCTTCGTAGGGTTTTCTGCGGGGGATTTGTTCGTAGCCGACTCGCCGGCAGCCAAGATGAGGCCGGTCTTCGTGGGGAACCTGGACTATGACACCCGCCACTCGGAGCTCGACCACCTCTTCTACCGCTACGGCAGGGTCGAGCGCATCGACATGAAGTCAGGTCTGCTCGCCCTTGCATTCCCTCCTTTTTGCTCACCCCTTGTTTATCGTCGCCTTCGGTCGGTTTAGGTTCGATCTGATCTTATTGTGTATGTACCTAATCAGTTGGTATATCTTGATGTGTGAATTTCGATGAGTTGAGGAAAAAAAAAGGTGGGGGAATTCCCCCTATTTCGTATAAAAAAATAAAATAGAGGGACTGAGAAAGTTTTGTACCATAAATTGTTTTGATGAGATTCATCATCCAGTAGTGCTGTATTAGTGTTTCCAGTTATTCTTGGTTGATTAGCTAATATAATTGTTGAAATGATTTGTCATCTAAGTTTTGAACACGTCAACAAGCAAATCTTTTGCTGTCCAGAACTTGGACAGATATGTTTTTAAACTGGGACTGAAATTGAAGTGAGTAGGATACTCTGATACTTTGCGGTTGTACTGTAGTTGTGTTACATCTACATCATAAAGAGCACAGACTTGTGCTTGTGTGCTGCGATGTAACTGCAGTTGCAGTTTGTGTAATAAATAGTAGGCAGATGTTTAAATTTTTACTCTGGCGCAGGAACTACCAGGGCAAAACATAGCTCCCCCGGGGCTCCTCAACTCCTGAAATTCCTTCCATTCACTGACCTGGCCATCATTTCCTTCACTTGAAACCATCTGTTCATGTGCCCTGATGAACGCTGTTACTGCTGCTCGAGCATGTTTAGCGGGACTATGTGATTCATGCCATGCCATCAGCACCATCATGCCTTACCATGCCACGACCTAGAAGTATCACCAGCATGACAACATACTATGTGTACTATATTGATAAGCAAGAGTTATATTTATGGTGAAAGCATGTTCAATGTCACCGGTCATAATTTCTTACTTTGGATATAAGTTGTTCAACACCATGCTTAGCTCTCATCATGAATGGAATCTACCACTCTAGTGCTCTTCATACCATCAGAACTATGCAGGTGCAGTACTTTTCTGATTCTTTTAGGTTTGGATATACTGATGTGTTGAGTTGTTATTGTAAAACAGAAGTGGAAATATTCTCGTGATTGTTTGGACATTAGTTATTCAAAATTTTATCGTTCTGACTTGCATGTTTACGTCTGTAGGCTTCGCTTTTGTCTACTTTGAGGATGAACGTGATGGCAATGATGCCATACGGGCTCTTGATGGTTATCCATTTGGCCCTGGCAGACGCAGGCTTTCAGTAGAGTGGTCACGGGTAATTCCTTGTATTATTTTGAACCCCCTACCCTTACCCTAGTGTGTAAAGCAGACTTTGATTAGCTAATATTTGTGCATTATCATGCTGTGGTCAGTTCACTTGATGATTCTGATTCTTTTTTTTTTTGTGATATATTATTTAATGTAGGGTGATCGAGCTGCTAGACGTGATGGTAACAAACCAGAAGCAAACACTAAGCCAACTAGGACATTGTTTGTCATTAACTTTGATCCAATCAACACAAGAGTCAGTGATATCGAAAGGCACTTCGCACCATTTGGGAACTTATCAAGTGTTCGGATAAGGAAGAACTTTGCTTTTGTCCAGTTTGAAACACTGGAAGAAGCCAGAAAGGCTCTTGAAGCTACTCATGCTACGTAAGCCTCCTTCTCTGGAAACTTTTTTCTATGTAGCTATTTTCACAGTAGCAAGTCCTATAAAATGAGCAATATTTGACTTCCAATGACTGACTCAATATTTGGGGTTTAGAATTTCTAAACTGTTCCTTGCTTTTGCTGTAAATTATAAAAGAAAGCATAGGTGTTGTAGTAATTGTTAAAGTTGTTAAAGTTTGTGAGTTTTCTGTAATTATACTTGTTCAGAACTTGACATTCAATTTCTATGTAAAGTTCCGCGCATCTATACCATTTAATTTAATTGTAGACACTAAACTCATGTCATTAGCTTTGATGTATGCCTCTTTTGCACTGTTGGTAGAATTTTCTTCTTGCTCGTTTGCACTGCTCATATGTAATAATGATGCTAATGTGTCCAACCCTTCTGCAGCACGCTTTTGGACAGGGTGATTTCTGTTGAGTATGCCTTTAGGGATGATGATGAACGGAGTGATAGGTACGACAGCCCAAGAAGAGGTGGTGGCTATGGTAGGCGGGGTGATAGCCCAGTGTACAGGTCACGGCCTAGTCCAGACTATGGTCGCCCAGCAAGTCCTGTATATGGTTCATATGTCAGAAGTCCTGTTCGTGATCGCTATCGGAGGTAATGCCCTTGGATTGTTTTCATTGGTATACATACTTGTCCTGATGCCATGTCATATGACTGTAGAAGGGCTTCTGGAGCCCACTTCACGGTCTTAATAATAAGGACATCTTGATGGTCTCTTGTACGGTCTTAATAATAAGGACATCTTGATAGTCTCTTGTACCTGTACCATCAAGTTAAATGATTAGCGCCTGCAGTTAGTTTTTGTTTGGTATATATATTTGTTTGATTTCTCTTTTTTATTACCTACTTCCATCATGGTTGATAGTTTACTTGAATTCAAGGTTTAGTCAGAGTCCTTAAAATTTTTAGTCCTGAATTCAAGCTTAAGGTTTCTTTGAGCAAACCTGGTCCTATGGAATATTTTTCTCAGAAAATACGTGATGTGCCATGTAACCTCTCTTGGTTGCAACCATTTCATCTTTTTTGTTCAGGCTGCAGTTTTCAGCTTACTGCTGCCCTTTAGTATTTCAACTTATTAGGGCTTGTCTTGTTATCTAATGAGAACATAATTGTATAATCTGCAGATCTCCTGCTTATCGATCAAGATCCCCACGTGTGAACCGAAGAGCATATGACTAATCGAGAATTATCTTTGTAAGATGGTGCTACAGGCTATCTGCAACTTATATCGGCCTTTTTCCAGGGCTGCACCCAGTAGCAAGAACTTACTGTCCCTGTACCGGAGTATCACCTTAATTGCCTTAAACTCCTGTCTCTAGAGTCTAGAGTGACCTGTACTTAGTTATGCTATGTGATTGTCAGACTTTACTACATGCAATGTTGTCATATGGCTGCTATCAGTTGTCTTGCCTCGAGATGCTCTCGAGCTCTATTTTACAGCTTTTACCGTCTTTTGTCATCCACTGCTATCTGTTAACTGAGTGCAGTTGCGATTCTTTGTTTCCTACGGGCCAAGCATGGCAATTCAGGCTTTCGTAGGGTTTGAATGTAGTCGGATTTGCGTCAAATGTGCTGGTGTGGATTAGAGTGAAACTTGAACTAAATTCCACTCTAATCAACCCCAATACATTATACATGTGGATCGATAACATCAAAACAAGGCCTTAATGGGAAATTTTCATTGTAATTGTCCTGCCAGTTATAAAAATCTTATTACGGAGTATTTATCGATCTTTAGAATCTAGCTATGACTATTTTCCCATAAGGTCGTCCACCTCGTCCTCGTGGGCTGCTGCCCCCCTCCTGCAGCCTGGCCGAGAATGTTGACAGCGCACGCGTGGAGATCCGGTTTATTATCAACATTGTAATTTCTCTCTCCATTCCAAGTTATAACTAGCATTAGCTTCGTTAAGTAAAACTTTCTTAACTTTAATTAAGTTTATAGACATATACCACCATCTACAACCACAACATGCAACTAGTTTTAGTTCAAATCACAATATGCACACATACTCATCCATATAAGCACCCCTGGAAGATTATAGCGAGCCACGCCAAACGCCAAAGTCTGTGGCCGCGCCAGAGGCTGTGGCGGCAAATTCTTCCGCCACACATGTGGTGAGAATTCCTACTGAGAAGCTGTAGAAAGATGTGTGGCGTGCCAAACTTGAATGAGCAACCAAACAGCACTTAAGAGGGTGCTGTAGTGTGGCCGGTCCGGTGGTGGCGGTCAACCAAACAAGCCCTAAGACGGTAGATCGCGAGATTGATAAAGTCATCATAGGCACATTGTTGTTGATGGTGATCTCCCGCTGAAAGAATAACACTATTAAATCTTAGAATATTTAAAACTTAGAATAAATCTAGAAAAGTAGGAGCACCTGTTAAGAAATTAACTCTGGGTGGACAAGTTTTACCAAGCTTATGCTCAGTTTGCTAGCGTATTTATTTCAACTTGCAGATGCTAATATTTTTGTACATACTTGGCCAAAATTAGAAAATTCCTGATTCAGGACAAAACTAAAGTGATATAATTTGGAGCCGAGGGAGTAGTTAACTTTGTATTTCTTCCAAAAGTTGTTGAAATATAAAACTTCATTGTGAATATTGGTGAAACCTGAGAAACATAGGCCAGAATTAGATTTACGTAAATTTAGAAAGCCTTTAATAAACACAATCATGTGATGATTATATGTTAGAGATTTTAATTTGGAATTACATCCAACTTTGAATGTGGTTTTAAAATCAAATAGGAAACCTTCCTCTTCTTCTAACCACCATAGCCCAAATCTTGTTTGCAACCGAGGCCGAAACAACCTAGCAGCCCAAGCAAAATAGCCTTCCACATTGGTCCAACAGGCGGGGTGCCGGAAGCATTGGCAAATTTCGTGAAAACCGCCAAGGTTGCACCTTCTCTTCTCTTGTCGTGCTATAGCAGTTTACACATTTTCATGAGACTTGGTTTGCCGGAAGCATTGGCAAATTTCATGATTTGAGCTTCGTCGGCGAAGCTGTTTGGGGAAGAAGGGGGATTTGCTGTGCAACTAAAACCGCCAACGTATACGTATGCTGAAGTGAATCGTATTTCTAGCTTTGATGCTGTTTTGTGGATGACATCTTTTACAGAAAATCTATAGTATAGGTTTTGGAGATATGTGACCAAAAACATGCATTAGATTTCCACTTTCGGTTTCCTCTCCACGTTTTTCTTCTTTCATAATAAAGCATTCTACTGATCTATTTCTAGGGATAAACACGAAACGGATATTTCCCGATATTGTCCGTCCCAAAAAGGTCAAAACTCCATATGGATAGTGCGTATCTGAATCCGAACATGTCCGACCGTATTTGAATCCGAATATTCAATATTGGATTTCTGATATGTACATGAGATAGATATCAATATCCGAATGATTTGTATCCGGTTCTAAGATCTAAGAAAAAGAAAAAATATGGGATATAATACGGGATATGGGACATAATGCAGGATCACTGGTATCCGTCTGTATCTGATCCGGTTTCATCCCTACCTATTTCAGTCGGCTTTGGGATTTGTAATTGTTTCCACTATAAGAAAATATGACATTTACACTGTCATGTGCTCCGTTCGTTAATTGGCCTGCAACCTCCGGTCAGAACATCAAATTTTCTGACCGGAGAGGGAGTAACGCATTAGGAAGAGAGAGGGAGAGCGATCACCAATCATTATGCATTCACCTGCTCGAAATAGATTAGGGTGTCCATAATTCTTCATACTCATGAATATAGAAGTGTTTGATCACCAATCATTATGAATTCATTAGTTCAAAATGGATTAGGGTATTCATAATTCTTTATACTCAGAAAAATATCACCTGTGATTACAGTGAAATAATGAAAGGGAAAAAACATGTCTACCACTTATTATATCATCATTTCAGATCACTACTATCGGGAATGAAGGATGCTGCCTTTTTTTATTCAATAAACAATTAACTGATGATGGTTCTACACTGTAAAATTCCTTCAAAATTCGTTGTAGGCCTATAAATTTTCTGGGAGCTAAAAGTCTGTCTTCTTGCCCCCTTGATAACTGAATATTCTCTCTACTGTATCATGATGAGGCCACTGCAGACGCTGTTGGACTCGGAACATCCACTAACCGCTCCAGCATTTCCAATTGGTCATAAGGTGCTATCTGCAGAAGCATCAGGTATGCATGCATTTTTCAGGAAATGGATATGACAGGTTAAGTGAGTTTTAGAACTTTAATAGACTCCAAATATGACAATACTTATGATGGTGAATCCAAACTTTATCGTTTTACCTGACTAAATCCATCAGGCCAAGTTATAGAAACTGCATAGTTTCCCATCGGCCTAATCTCTTGTGGCTCGATGTCATCTTGTATATCACTGTACTGAACCTTCTGCTCCCCTGTCCATTCATCCTGCAATAAGGACTTTGTAGTTATAAACAGGGAAAAACAATGTTGCAGCAAATATGTTTACCATGCATGACCTATTTTTTTTTTTAAAAAACATAAGGATTTATTTAGAAAAAAGGCAAGATCACTGCCTATTCATTAAGTAGAAATAAAAAATATAAAAAGGACTATCAGTAGATGTTGTACTTTGATGATGCTGACCATGATCAAGTAGAAACATTTGCAACTTAATGACATAAAGATACTTTTGAGTTGTCATCCTTAAGAACTGATGTTAAAATCACATATATCCCACATACTGAATGCTGAAAAGCACATATACACACCACACTTTGAGCAGATCGATCGTTCCGTCTAACTGTTGCCGGATGCAACAAGAACTCTTCGTCTGAATCTGGCACTTTCACTCTGATTGCTTTAATGGATCTATCATAGGACACCGCTGTTGAAACTGACAAACAGAAAAACAATAATTCATAAGAAAAGTGTCTCTTTTCTGTAGTATGTATGTGTATTCAGAACATGTGCTGCACAACTGATTTGGTCCTTTATTTTTTTGTGTCAATATTTGAGGTCATCTCCTTCCCTGAACTACTTTTCCATCTATTTACCTTGTTGCCTAATTTTAGCACATTGTTGAACAACACATGCTCCAAGATTCTGAAATATATTAGCCACATCCCCTAGCGGATCAGCCACGACCTCAGGGATTCCAGTATCTCCAGAAGCCGAAAGCTGCAAAAATTACCAAACTGTGATTTCTGCTCTCTTATTCAGGGCTTGTTTGGATCCCAATTGGATTATAGTAATTTGGATTATAGATTGTAATAATTTAGTCCATTTGGATCCCTAGAGATTATAGAGGTGGATCATTGTTAGTTGGAGTATAAATAACGATTACAATAATCTGGCCGTTGGATTATTTTAATCCAAACCATAGTCTAGGATGTTTATATCACCTTCAGATTATTTTATCTAATTACTATAATCCAGTAGGGATCCAAACACCCCCTTAGTCAACGATAAGTAGCTATTACTGAACTTACAGTTGGCCGTATTGGCAAATCAAAGAGGTGAGGTATTCCAAACTGCTGCACGACCTGAAACAGGCATTGCATTTTAAAAGCAATTCAACAACTACACAAGATAACTATGCTATGAAATAATTGAAATGCTGATGTCTTGCCTGAGTTCCAGAACCTTGTCCAAATGGGTAAAAACGTTTTCCATCAGCATCAAAATAGCACATGTTCTCAACAACTGCAACACAAGGAACCTTGGCGACAGAAGAGGATACAGAAACTAGTCAATGTAAGATTAGGTACAAACGCTAGACTTCTATAATGTATCAAATTGTGCAACACACCTTCAGTTTAGAGAACATCCTTACTCCCTTTGCAACATCAATGAAAGCCAGCTTCTGAGGGGTGGTAACAATCACCGCTGCAGTCAGTGGAGCCACCTGATATTTCAGACGTTATATTTCACAATGCTTTGAAGGACTATTGATGTTACTATGATTTGTACAGCATAGAGGGCTGGTGGTAGCACCTGACAGAGTGTTAAGTGTATGTCACCAGTTCCAGGAGGCATATCAATGACAAGGTAATCAAGTTCACCCCTTTATGAATCAAAGGATACTGTCAAGTTCTTTAGTGTAAGGAAACTAAGAAGGTTCTCAGAAATATACTAGTGAATTGGATTGTCCTATCTTATTTATGTGCACGTGATTTCTTTTAACATGTATCAATTATAGCCTTGTAAGTTTGCATACCAATCAGTAGTGGTCAGCAGCTGATCGATGACTCCTGAAACCATTGGACCTCGCATGATGGCTCTTCCTTGTCCAGCAAATCCAAAGGACACCAATTTGACGCCCAAATACTCGGTCGGAAGAATACTTCTGTTTTCTGGGTTCTAAAGGTAAGTCTGTTTACCATTATTAGTGCAAGTACCAAATTCCATGCTAATACAGAAGTTCATCCAGGAGGTTTACCATCACTAGCAACCGGTTTTCAGGAGAAACCATAGTTGGTAAGCTTGGACCAAAGACATCAGCATCGAAGATTCCAACCCGGGCACCCATTCCAGCTAGTGTATACGCAAGATTTACAGCAACGGTTGATTTCCCAACCCCTCCCTGTGAAAAAAAAACTGATTTTTCTTTAGTGAAATGAACTATGAGATTTGTTGATATGCACGAAGTTACAGAATTCTTGCATGCCTTGCAGCTTGAAACTGCTATGATGTTGGAAATCTTCTGTAGTCCTTCTGGAAGCTCCCCTCCATACGTTGGCTGTGCGGGTTGCGCAGACATTGTGACATCTACCTTCTTAACCCATGGAAGTGCTGCAACAACCTCGTTCGCCTTTTGTTCGAACTGTACGGCACAAGGCAGTAGAGATTTGCACTTAAAATGGCTAGTATTCACTACATTAGTTTTGCACTCAGAAGTCAGAATGATAATGCAATCTTGTAAAAAGAAGTATTTACTACTTTAGTTATGAAGCTGATTGCTTTTGACTAGCAGATTTACGAACCAAATGTTCACATCCATCAATCCACGAACAATAAGTACAACATGAAGTTAAGACGTTTCAGCATTATTCTTTTTCTTTAGCAGCCCAAAAGGCCAAAGCAAAGATTTAGTGAATAGTTCTTCAGAAATCAGATAAAGGTGTTACACTTGCCTCGTCTTTGATTGGACATGCCGGAGTCGTCAGCTCCAGACGAAATGAGACCTGAAATATAGCCGTATGAACCAAAAATAATCCGCCGATTCCAATAAATGTGCAGCTCACATTAATCAGATTCATCTTTTGGTAAAAGATTTCCATTTACCTCTTCTAAGGCCTCACTGATCTCCAAATCCTTAACGAACCCACAGGACACGATGTCCGTGCCGAAATCAGGATCGATAATTTGGGAGAGGGCTATGAGCACATCCGTCTTGGCATCATCCACGGAGGCCACGGTCGCACTAGCTGACGAATTAAACCCAACGATTTGAGCAAAATGCACACGTACGTCACACAGGAAACATCAACTAGACAGGCATCAGCGCAACACCATGCATAGAGCTAATTACAGGGCAATTCTTTTTAGGATTGTTTTCCAAGTTTTCCATGCAAGAACTCGAAGCTTACCACCGGACGACGCAGACGTCACGCGTCGACTGCGACGGCAGGCGTGGCGCGGCGGGGGGAACCAGGGGCGCGACCGGTTGGCCACCGCGGCAAGAGCAGCAGCGTTTGCTGCAGGAACCAAACCACGGAGTCATCAGTGATTCAGCATGACGTACTTGAACAAGAGAGATGCGACGCGGAGAGGCACTTCACCTCGCGGGGCTGGTGGCGGCGCTGTGCGAAGGAGCTGGGGAGCGGGCGGCGCGAGGAAGGAGGCGGGCGAGGCATGGAGGGTCTGCATTGCCGACCGGACAAAGACTTGTCGGTCGCCTCCCGTGGTGGCCACAAGCTGATGAGATGAGCCCGCGGTGGCGTCGTTGTTGAGGTGGAGGAGGAGAGCAGGGCTGCAGGAGCTCACCCCCAGCCACAAAATCGAGGCCGGCGGGAACGGAAGGATAACACACGTGGGGATAAGGATTGGATTGGCGTCCTCTGGCCTCTCGGCCTGCGCCACGAAAACGCCCAGATTTTGCAGCAGCGGGAAAAAGAAAGAAAGAAAGAAAAATGGGGAAAGCTAATACAACGTTCCGTTGTTTGTGTATTTGATTTTTGAAATGAGGTGGTCTATCATCTTCTCATTTCTCACCTTTATTTTTTTTGAATGAAATGAGTTCATCCATCCACATTCCTCACGAGCTAATAATTAGTATACGCATGAGGAATTGATTGATTCCACCAAAGTTATGTGATGAACTTACGATGCATCATCTCATGAAGCATGCATGGAGTGACTTACAAGCCAAACACACCGTAAATTTCATTGGATCAATCGGTTTCTCGCACAGTTGCACCTCTGGTCTCACGTGTCAGTACACACATTGCTTAATTTGCTGCTAGGGGTGTCAATTTTCTCCCAAATCCCTTCCAATTGCTCAGTTGATTCGTCACATTCCTTAGCGTATTGAACTTCATGATGGCTTGAGGTTGTCAGGCTTTGATTTTATTTTACCGGCCTATATGTAGTTTTTTCCTAGAAAGAAATGCTTCATTGCTTATATAGAATCGTTACAATCAGATTGCAGACAACGCTGCAAGAAGCCAGGGGATAAGCCAACCAAAATTCTGCCTCGTCACCGAAGCATGCTGAGCACAAAGGTGAGCCGCAAAATTTGCTGATCTCTTGCTGCTCGTCATCTAAGATCGTAGTGATTTCTGATCGATGTTTCCCTCTGCGAGGCCAACTCCAGGGAGTTAGTTTCAACAACGATATGATCTCTGGGATAAGCCAAATGCCATCTCGTAACGCCTGCGCTTCGACCAAGAGCGTTGAACCCACCGAGTTCATCCACCGAGCCAATGCCGGCGCAACACCACGCCTGTTGCACCTGTACAGCTCTCGTGTAGGAAAGCTCCATCCATATTGATCTTCAGAGTTCCCTCCTCCGGTGGCTTCCATTTCATAGACAGTTCCCTATATGTAGTTATATAGTAGCTCATGAAACTTTATGGAAGCGCAGTTCCCTATATGTAGTTATACAATAGTTCATGAAACTTTATCGTCCTGTTCGCTTGGCTTATAAGCCGTACTTTTTTCAGTCAACAAATATTATTTTTGTCTCACAACAAATCAGCCAACAGTACTTTCAGGGCGATAGATGATATTGATTTTTTGTTTGCTCCAAGTTCATAGCATCTGTACCCCTCGATTATGTATTTGTGTTTTGTTGTGTAATTGTTACTTATCCTATAATTTTGAATGTCCACCAAGCTTCAAGCATTTATACCACTAGTAAAAATTAGTTTTTTTGGTCGATCCTAGCATTTTGTTCACTATATTTGTATTGTACGCCTACTAGTTATCAACAATTATACTCCACTTTATATGACCACAAGTTATGAAAATGCGGCACCAAAAAAAAAAGTTATGAAAATGCATACCCCTTCTATTAATATTTAGGTGATTTTGTTTTGTGGATTATATTTTTATGCCACCTATTTTTACAGCATTTAGCAACCGCTCTCCCTCACCCATGATGGCATTTTAAACTTGGGTGTCCCTATAATTTTCAATACACCTAGTTTTTAGCTTTTATATCCCCTACATAATAGCATTGAGGGACGAACTGTTTTGTACCCCGATTCTTTGTTTGCCCACGCCAGTTCACAGCATTTGTACACACCTATAACTAAATATATATTTGTATTTTGTTGTGTATTGGTATGTATCCCATAATTTTGAATGACCTCCTAGTTTACAATATTTTTACCATCCCTAGAAATAAGCATTTTGGCGCTTAGTGTTTTCTTCACCACTAGAGTTGAGATTAGGGGCCGCAACAGAGGGTTGTGATTAGTGTTCGCAGCACTGGTTTACTTTGAGTTATTAGGTTTGTTGGTTCTACAGTTTGGTTTACAGGATTTTCAAAGGAATTCTAAAGGAATCAGAATCCTATAGTTTAAAATACTGTAGCGTCGTTTGGAATGGAGGATTCGTGAGTTCCTTTCCAGAGGAAAGGCTCCCGCAAACGCTCGTTTCAAAGGAAAAAAATAATCCACTCAGATCTCTGGTTTTGATTTCCTTCAGCTGCGCAGTGTTACTTCCTGCGTTTTTCCTGTGTTATGGATTCCTGCGTTCCAAACACCCCTTCAGTTATTTCCCACGTTTTTCCTTTACTCTGTTTTACCACTACACACTCACCCCATTCCTGCGTTTTTTTCTATTCCCGTGTTTTTAATTCCTGTGTTCCAAACAGGCCCTTAGAGGGTTTTTTCTTGGGTTTAGGCTGTGTTTGGATTGGAGGAAGTTTAAAGGAATCATAGAAGAATATATTCCTATGGAAAGGTTTGCTGTTTTGGTGTTTGAAACAAAGGAATTGTGTTTTCCTTTCCTTAGGCTGTGTTTAGATTGGAGGAAGATTAAAGGAATTATAGAGGAATATATTCCCATGGAAAGGTTTGTTGTTTTGGTGTTTGGAACAAAGGAATTGTGATTTCCTTTCCTTAGGAAGGGCTTGCTTCCACGTGCAAAATGGAGGAGAAAAAGCATCCACCCAAATCTCTTGGATTGTTTCCTTCACAAAGTGCATGCCTCATCGTCATCTTTATGTGAAAGTGCAAAGCGAAGAATATTTAACCATACTCACTTCATGGTGATGAGGTCATGTGCTCGTTTTCAAATTTTCCTCCGATCCAAACACCTGTTTGTATATGTTTTCTACATTTTTCGTTTCCTCTGTGTTACCACTAGCGACCTACCTGATTCCTATAGTTTTCCTATTCCTATGTTTTGAAATCCTTGAATCCAAATAGGCATTTAGTGTTTTCCCCAGTGTTTGCCCCTCCTCTCTAGGTTTGCATCGTGCTGTCTTTAATTGTTGTTGTGTAGGGGTTTTGTCTATAGTTTGCACCCTCTAGTTTGTAGCTTGTTGTGTTTAATGGGCAATGTGGATGGAGTATTTTTATGGTTTCCCCTTAGGCCCTTTGCGGCCCGTCGAGATGAATTTGGGTGCCTATTTTTCTCTTGCAAATGGCATTGCCTCCCGCCCATCGGTTTGTCAAAAATACAGTGCAATCAGGAGCTCGTACTGGTTCCATTGTACTGGTTCCATTTCTTTATTTATTGGATTGGAATGGAGAACTGATACCGATTCTTGATGTGAAGGCAGAGTACATTTTCTTCTAGGAAGATAGGATAAGGACTTGTCGTTTCCTAAATATTTTTCCCTTTCTTTTCTTCTGTTTTCTTCATATCGCAATCCTTCTTTTCAAAAAACTGTTTTATGATTAAAAAACTGTTCTAGAAATTTGATGTTTGTGCTCTTGAACACTAGGTTGGACTAATATCAGTTTGAGATGCGTTCTGCATGCCTCAATATATTACTTTTAATAAGTGGTTTATTCCTTAATTAACGTGAATCACCTTTAATAATTAGGAGTATATGGTTAATTTACTTTTTTGCGAGACATGCGGTTAATTTAAAGCACTAACATTTCCTAAAAATCCTAAAACATAAAGTTTTTTTTGGGACAAAAGAATAAAATATACTAATTTATTTTCCTTTTGTTCAGTGGATATCGGAACTAGTACTGATTCTTGACATGACATGAACTTGCTTTTTCTTTTTTATTAGATGATAGGATGAGAATCTTTCCTTTTCATTCAAATAGGAAGCTGAGCAAGCTAAGTTGGTCAGCAGAATGGATGCCTACGTAGATCATTTAGGTTTGAGTCCCCATCAAGATAAATTTGGATGCCTATTTGTCTCTTAAATAAAAACCCAGCCTAGTTCTTCCTAGGTTAGCTATCATCATTTTATTTTTTTTCATACAAATGTAAAACAATGCATATATGCTTTTTCCTTATGCCAATTAAAGATTCCCTTGTCACTATAATTGGCATTACTTGCCCTCGGTCTATGCTAAGATATATATAAACATTTAGAAATTTATATACAATTTTAGGTCGCACAACTATTAAAATTTGGTTATCTTTGCTTTCTCTAGTTTGCTTATATATTATAACAATATTTTAACACAATACTCATACAAATACTTTCTTATTTGGATCCAACAGTGACATCGTTTAATTACTAATTGCTATAGTTTTATTATTTCAATTTATAGTTGTGTACTTTGCATTACGCTTTCATGTGTGTTGGACATATATTTAGGTATGCTCATATTCTAATACAATACTGATTAATATTTTGATTGCTTTATTCTATTGTGATATAAATTATGATTACTTATGTACTTTTCTACCATATTCATACTGCATTGCACTTGTGTTTAGTAGATCTCTCTTGTCTGTTCATATTTTAATAAAATATTCATGTATATAATATATACTTCATTATCAATATTCTCTTATGGTATACTTTAATTATCAATTACTTCATATACTTCTCCTTCCCCACTCATATTTTTCATCTTAGCGCCATACTTGTACGTGTACTCGATATGTTTTCAGTTGAAACTTTAACTTCAACCGTATATGTGGCTACGAAATCACCATGCTCATCACTTCATGCCCATTAGTATATGCATAGAGACACGAGTCATGCATACATACATTGAGCAAGTTTTTTTTTTGTATTAACAATTGAAAAAGTGAGTAATTCAGAATTATTATAGAAGTATTTTGGAATATTTTGTAATGACAAACATAGATAATTTAGATTTATGGTTATCTAAATTACTTTAAAAACATAGTGCAAGTAAATAATTTTGATGTAGATTTAGGGGTTATTTTATATTATTTTTATAACAGCATATATGTGTAATTTGATTTATATAGTAGCAACAATGGATGATTTGGATGAAGATTTATGGGTTACTTTAGACTATTTTTATAATGATATAGATGTGGGTAATTTTTTAATAAATAGTAGAACATATACAATAGCTATCCTTGTCAATGATATCTAGAGTTCACCAAATAGAAGACCACATCTGATGGTAATTTATCTTTTTTTTTGTTCATCTTGTGAGGATTAATGTGAGACTAATTAGTAATAGTAGGACTATCCATTTCTTGTTTTGGTCAGTAATGTTTCATGAAATTATTAAATTAGCAGTAAAGATATTCGACACAAGTTGAATATTTATGTTTAAGTTTAATATTTATCTTGAAAGCTTAGTAAACCCAGATGGAGCATCATCGTGACAAAACTTGTTCAACGGATTTTTTGAATTCAAAATGTTATAAACCTAGATGCATGGAGCATCATCTTGAAAGTATAAATTCTTGGCAAAGGTGGTGTTTCTTCATCACAGTTTCATTTGTATTTGTATTTACTAGGTGTCGGCGTAAAAATGCGTCGACACGCAGCAAGCCGGAAGGATCTGTTTGGGATGAGCCCGGAGATCCGCTTGACTTTAACGCAGGACCAGCCGACCCTGCGAATTCCCGAAGGCGTGCCAGTCAATTTGACCTGCAATTGACAAGGAGAGAAAGTTTATCAGTAATTTAAGGTAGAACATGTCGTTTTTGCCCAGACAGTTCCAAGTGTGCCGCTTCGGGAGCAGCCAGACAGAAAAATCGACTAAATAGCCGATACAAGAAGAAATCGGCTGTTAAGGATTATAAAGCTCACGGGTCGTGATTGATTTTACAGTAACGAATGCCATGCACCCAGATATAAATAACATCATCAGCAGATGGATATAACCAATGTAAAAGCATTTAGCCGATAAGTTTAACGAGAAAGGATATAACATGCGAACAAATCGACTGTCTAGTAAAATGAATCTACAAACGCTCTGAATCTAATCTGTTACCATCAACAGTGAGATTCCATCGGATCAATATAACTATGATAATGATAACAAACTAAAGCCAAAGAATCTGTAAAATCATCTATATATTGACAGGTTCATAAAAAACATGCTATATGTGTGAAAGCACAGACGAATCGGCTAAAATAGCCGATTCAGGTAGAAAAATGATTATAACATGTGAACAATCGACTATTTAATATGAACAGATTTATAAACTCATCAAAACTAACATATTATCTTTAACAGTGGGGTTCGACCGGATCGACGACAGCCATAATAAAGACAACAGATTAAACCTTCGAAGTAAACAGACCTATTCACATTTAACAGAATCATGAAAACATACTATAAGCGTTAAAATACTGGCGATCGGCTATTTAGCCGATGCAGGCATAGCAAACAGCCAAGGTCATGCCTAGCCAAAAGCAAATCTACCAACTAGCATACTCTGATTTAAAGTGCTAACAGTGGGGATCGACCGGATCGTTACAGCCATAATAGCAAGCTATAGACCAGATTCAACTAGCTAGTAAACCTACTCAAGATCAAACATGCCTTGACCGCGTACTATGCATGATCAAGATTGAAGTAGAACGGCCGATAAAATAAAATTCATCGTTTGAAGTAAAAATTATCACAATATAGCAAAATAAACGATGGACTAAACGGATGTGATGCCGATCTAGATCGATCTCGATCGGACAGGTTGATATTGCTGAAACTAATGACAATAAGAACATCATCAAGATCGGTAACTTAATGAATCTACACGAAGGATGCCACCTTTAGGTAGAGCCGATAACTTGACCTTAATCTAATTCGAGCAGTGGAGGTTGAGCTTAACTGATGCAGCCATACTTAAACTAGATAAAGATCGATAACTAACTTATCCCAGAGCTCGTAAGAGGTTGGCCAGACCGATGCAGCCTTACAAACAAAAGTATAAGCCATGACGGTGCTTACAGACAAGCCGGAGATCGACCGGATCGATGCAACCCTGCTTGTTGAAGAACTCACCTGAAAAGCTACATTACTCCTACTCCTAAAGGGTTGACGTGAAGCCAAAAAAGTAGAGACTAATTTTAATTGATGTGTGATATGCTACAATAGCCGGGGGTTTATATTTATACCATGGGCTGATAAGAGTCCTAAACGAACATGACTAGATAACAAAAAGAAATATCAAGATACATGGACTCTAATTTTCCTTATGCAGAATCCTTGCTGATGAAGCTTCCTTATTTGATACGTGTCCTTATTTCTTTCATCCTGATATGCCCCTGGATGTCATGTCTCTATCAAATTTATTAAATAATATTTCCTAGCCGGCTCATAAATATCCCTTAATTAATAAACTTTCTTGTTTTTGATATAATTGGCCGATCTCTTCCTTTCCAGGATAAGCTTATCAAATTTTGATGTAAACACAGGCCCCCTAGTTCGAAGTATGAGTTTTCATGCTTCTAACTATTTTGATCCAATAATCTCCTTTCCCGAGTCAACGACATCTGATTGCATTACTTGGCTTTAATGACTTACTTGGGTTGACTGTTCATCTACTTTAGCCGATTAAGAGCTGGTCCTTGAGTTTATAACTATAATCGGCTATCAAATCACTGGTAAGGAGCTGAAGAATTCACTGGTAGCAATATTACCTTATTCCAGGCTTCACCTATATATGTGAACTTTGAAGTGTCTATCACGGCATCTTGGGTGGTTGAAGAATAGAAGGGATTAGAATCCAGTCATCCTCACTTTTTCTACTTAGAAAACTTGGGTTTTTTTGAAAGATTTTTAAATAAAAACATAACTTTGCTCCCGAAATGATTCTCTCAGATCACTCAATATGCATAGTTCCTCACCAACACATTATTTCGCCTCTATTTACCCTACTTCTAAAAAGCTTATGTGGAGTTTGGGTAGGGACAAAGTATGTAGCATACTTACCTTGCATATCGTAACGTCAAAACTTGGATCCAAGGAGAGAAGTGTAAATTTCTTAGATCAAGATGTGTATGTGTGTGGAATATTTAGTGGCTAACCTAATTCTTATATGCTCTCTGAAATATATTTCTCTCTTCTGGAATATTTTTTGCGAGAACATGGGTTATCTTTATTTTTATTTCTTTTTCTTTTTTCTCCTTTTTACTTTGGACCTCTTTTGTGTCCATCTTTTATATTTTGCATAGCCCATGTCTTTTTTTACAGTAACTTTTGAGAGAAATATTATCAGGAACTTGGAGCATTTATTCTGATAAAACCTAGCAAACATATTTTTGTCTTCTCCCAGTGTAGGAACAGAATATTTTGAGGTGGATGAAAACATGTTTTTGCGTACTTCTAGTATAGAAGCAGCACATATATGTGGCGTGTACGTGATTTTGATCTTAGGAGCATGATAAATCTCCCAACAGGGGTCAACAAGACTTGACAAAACTCAACAAAGAGCAAGCAGCTTATGTGAAAGGTTTTTAATGAGACTAATATATGGCTCTGGTAGGAAATTCAACATCATTGAGGAGACAAGCTATTGATTCTGAATTTTTATAAGAAAATTTCCCAAGTACTTTGCAAAAAGAAGCAAGGTTTCATTCATCATACCATATCTCATTCATCAACTACTTAGATAACATGCTTTTCCTATGATAGACTGTTCACAAGTGACAAAAAAAGCAAGAAATAAAAGAATATGCGTACCTCCGCTTTGAACCGATAAATGCCTTTGCTCGAACTTTCTCCTAGTATGCATATATCAGCTAGACTTTGTCGGCCTTATGATCTTTGTGTTCCCAATCAAACATATGATATGGCATGACCACACGTACTTTCAAGATCTGATTCATCCTTTTTGTGCCCACGTACATCATGTATATATATGCATGGAAATCTGACTTACATGCACTACATAAAGGGCTCTACCGGCTTGATGCCCTGATCTTCCAATTCTAAGCTGATTGCGAGCAATCTTTCATTTGTTGCTTTTGACTTTTAATAAGGCGATTGTGAGTTTTAGAAGTCCCACAATCAGATCAAGTTGAGAACACAGAGAGAGAGAGAGAGAGCACTGCGAAAAAAATCGCTTGCCGAAGCCATAAACTGTAACAAAGGTCAGGGCTGGCCAAGAGGCTTCTGCGTTGGCCGCTGAGCGTGCTGTAGGTACATCATGGTAGTGCAGACACCTTTGTTATCGTCGGACATGTCCTTGCCAAGCACAAGCTTAGAGACCCTATTTTTCGCCAGCTCCTATCTTGTCGCCAATGGAACAGCGGTTGATCATGTCGGCGTGGGGCTTCATGCTAAGCCGTCTGAAGGGCGCCGCGGTAAATGTCGAGGATCGGCCGATGAGCTTGGCCACCGTGGTGGTTGAATCAAATAGTCTGCTGATGTTGATGCTGCTGCACTGCTCCAAAAAGGACATGGATGCAATGGACACGGCGCAGCTGAGGTCACTTGCCATATCAACGAGACTCCGTGTGGACAATAATGAGTAGCATTTATTGTGTTATGGTCTAGACTCTTCCACGTCCTTTGCTCATCCATTGGCTATGCCTCCAGGAGAGAATATATTCAATGTAGAGGAGGATGTCCATAGCTAAAAGGTCCTAATGGCTAGAGGGGGTTGAATAGCCTAATAAAAATTTCTACAACAACACTTAACAAACCGATTAGACAATTATGAGGCGAAGCAAGTGTTGCGCTAGCCTACTAAAAATGCAAGCCACCTACCATAATTCTAGTTTATATAGTTTCTATCCACACAATAGCTATGACACTACACTAAGTTAGTGTGCTCTCAAAGACTAACTAAAGAGCTACACTAACCAAACTAATAAGATCTCACAACTAGCTACACTAAAGAGCTTGGTAACTAGTTTGCGATAATGTAAAGGGAGAGAGTAAGATAGTTATACCGCTATATCGAGGAGTGAACCAATCAATCACAAGAATCAATATCAATGAAGACCAATCACCTCGGAATCAAATGATGAACACAATGATTTTTTATCGAGGTTCACTTGCTTGCCGGCAAGCTAGTCCTCGTTGTGGTGATTCACTCACTTAGAGGTTCACGCGCTAATTGGCATCACACGCCAAACCCTCAATAGGATGCCTCACAACCAACACAAGATAAGGATCACACAAGCCACGAGCAATCCACTAGAGTACCTTTTGGCTCTCCGCCGGGGAAAGGTCAAGAACCCCTCACAATCACCACGATCGGAGCCGGAGACAATCACCACCCTCCGCTCGATGATCCTCGCTGCTCCAAGCCATCTAGGTGCCGGCAACCACCAAGAGTAACAAGCGAATCCCGCAGCGAAACACGAACACCAAGTGCCTCTAGATGCAAACACTCAAGCAATGCACTTGGATTCTCTCCCAATCTCACAAAGATGTTGAATCTATGATGGAGATGAGTGGGAGGGCTTTGGCTAAGCTCACAAGGTTGCTATGTCAATGCAAATGGCCAAGAGAGTGAGCTTGAGCCGGCCATAGGGCTTAAATAGAAGCCCCCACGAAATAGAGCCGTTGTACCCCTTCACTGGGCACAACACGGGGTGATCGGATGCTCCGATCATATCGACCGAACGCTAGACCTCAGCGTCCGGTCACGTGATGCGTGCCACATGTCCCCTCTCTTCAAATGCTGAGCGTCCGATCCCAATGGTCAAGTGATGATCGGACGCGCTGCTGCGAAGTGACCGGACGCTGGACCTCAGCGTCCAGTCGTTTCCAGTAAGCATCCAGAAACGATTTTTCACGACCGGACGCGTCCGGTCATGCTCGACCGGACTCACCCATTGTCTGGTCACTCGGTGTCTCCTCTGTGCACTGCCACGTCAGCAGGACCGGACACAATCCTCTAGTATCCGGTCACTAAGTGACCCAGTGTCCGGTCAGAGATCGACGCCAGCGTCTTTGCTGCTTCATCTGACCGGACGCGCTGGTCCTACCGAGACCAGCGTCCGGTCACTTACAGTGACCTTCATCTTTTCTGTCTAGGGCGCCGGTGGAGTTCCTAACCCTTGTTCAAATGTGCCAACCACCAAGTGTATCACCTTGTGCAGACGTGTTAGCATATTTTCATAAATGTTTTCAAGGGTGTTAGCACTCCACTAGATCCTAAATACATATGCAATGAGTTAGAGCATCTAGTGGCACTTTGATAACCGCATTTTGATACGAGTTTCACCCCTCTTAATAGTATGACTATCGAACTTAAATGTGATCACACTCTCTAAGTGTCTTGATCACCAAAACAAAATAGCACCTACCATTTATACCTTTGCCTTGAGCCTTTTGTTTTTCTCTTTCTTCTTTTCAAGTCCAAGCACTTGATCGTCACCATGGCATTACCAACATCATGTCATGATCTTCATTTGCTTCACCACTTGTAATGTGCTACCTATCTCATGATCACTTGATAAACTAGGTTAACACTTAGGGTTTCATCAATTCACCAAAACCTAAACTAGAGCTTACAACAACCTTGTTTGCCAGCATCAGTTCCTTGTCATCGCCGTTGGCCACTAGTTCCTTGACCTTGCCCCACAATAGCTTGTCGTGGCTGCCATTAGTCTTACACCGTCATAATAGCAACACATGGCCTGGAGTTGCATACACAAGGTTCACCATCGCCTCTTTTTGCATCCGAAGCCGACGTCTCAAAAGCTCCACTACACTTCAATACTCGGAGCCGATGTCTTTGTTGACTTGGACTATTGGCTATATTTGGAAGCATGAACATTGACTTTTTCCTTGATTGCATACGTGATGGTTCCTGGTTGCTTCCTGTGTACACCCTTTTCATGTTGCTGGATATTTTCTCCTCCATGCCAGGCCTCCGTCCTTTTTTTCTAGCATGCGGCAATATAAGTCATCCTTGGCTGACTTCCAGCAGCTTGCAACAACCAAGCGGACAACTCTTTTGATCTTCTCCCGAGCAATATATAGTGCCACACGTAGAAGAGCGCTCAACAGAGGCACGTAGCAAATATGAGGTGTTCACTCTTGCATCTTATTTAATAATAATTCCCGGCTCAAGATAAATCCCTCTTCGCCATAAATTTGAGAACCGGGAATATTTACCGCTTGAAAATTATTCAGCCGATGGTCCCCTATCAGCTGTCAGGTTGCCAGCTTTTTTGTGTTTCTGACGCAACCTCTCATGATTTTTTTCTGTTATTGAAAAATATGTTACTATGTCGTCTTCCATTTAGAGCGATCTTTCTGTGCCTATCGCTTTTTCACTTCCGTCGTCAGATTGAGTCTTGAATCCTGCAGGAAGAGACAAAGTCATATTAATAGGAGCTGATAGACTGGCCTCATCGGCTTTCTGCTTAATCTGCCTTTGATTTCTCTCCATGTGAACCGCTGAATTATGAATCAGTCGGGAAAATTGAGATTGCAATGACCATACCACATGAGTTCGTCAGAATCAGCAGCTGCCTGCCGATGCGGTTGAGGACGATCGCAGTCAGCAGGACGATGATAGTGGTGGTGATGCCACTAACACGAGCAGTGACGATGAACAGATCGTTGTCGGTGATTCCAGCACTAGACCATGCACGAGCTCTACTGCTGACATACACGTAGTGGCCTTTCATGGGCTTGGTGTTTGACGTCTTCCTGACGCGCGACGCCACATCACTATTAGCCGAATGAACCGGTTAAAATCGGCCAAAATAAAGCTTGGACCTTCCAGCAGACAATAACTAGAGAACAATTGAAGAAATCGGCTTTGATGAATAACGCCTTGACAGATGGCTGAACAAATGCTAATATCAGCCTCCTATTGTCGACGGATATCATGGGCTCTATATCAGAGTTGTTGATTCCTTCAATCTGAGCTGACTCAAATAATTCTTTATTATATTTTCATCTGCTGCATGAATCCTTCAAGAGGAGCCGATGGATGGAGATTCCTCCAAATATCAATTAGCCGATTGCCTTACCCATTGCATCATCGGCTTCAGTGGGCCATCAAGTTATTCCCCAAGATGCTAAGCCGATCAGAAGTAATCTTTTCCTTCTCTATCTCATGATATGTATGTTTGGAACTTCTGGCCGGCCTGGCTTTTATTGATTTCCTTCTTGCAGTAGGTACAAGAGTTAGACTTGGATCCTTTTTGAGCTTGTCCTGACGATATCGGCCATCAAACTGATCCATTGGAAAGTAATCGGCTTGGAGGACAAGGCGTTGAACCATCAAGGTTAGCATCCGATTCTACTTTAGAACAGTCGATCTCCTGTATGCCAGAATTATAATAATTATTGATCTGATCTTTTTCTGATGGCCGACTTAACGTGTTGCTCCTGGACCTTTATCTTTATATTGAAGGTCAACAATAATATGAAGTCTTTGATGCATGCGAATGATGCCAAGCAAGTCCTGGACAACAATAGTTGAAGTTGAAGGGGGCCGAGCTGATGAAACAACTTGAAGCCGTTCGACAAGAAATTTATTCAAAGGACCACGAGTTGCAGATTTTTCCTGGACAAATAATATGTCGGCTCTCTTTATATAGCCGTCCTGATCCTGTACTTTTGTCTAGCCGATGTATACTTTCTTTGTAGAATTTGCACCGATCAATGTTGTATTCATCGGCTTTGCATTGTACTCAGATAATATATACTGAACTCCTTTCAACGCATACTTAAGTTGCTTATAATACACTAATTTGTAGCTGGCCGAATTTTCTATCGGCTTTGTAATACTCTTGATCAAATGGCCTTCATAAATCACTTCTCTTGCTTAAAATATTACGATCACATCAGTTCGGCCGATCTCTGTAGATCTGATTTCTAATCAGGAGATCAGCTCGATGTCTTGAAACTGATGGCTCCAGAAAGATACCGGCATAATCATCCATCGGAAGGTCATCGACCAAGTGTGGAATAATTCTGTATTTTCTTTTCATCACCTCTCCTGGCCGAATCCTTGTTGATGAAATATAGCTGATAGGCATCTTGACTAGTACATCTCGAACACGCATATGTAGCAGTGGTGTAGCACTTTGACTCTTGGTCATTTATAGTAAAGACCCCATAAGCTTCTGTAGCTATGCATGTTATCGGCTTGTCCCTTGTCGTCCAGCCGATGAAAACAACTTCTATCGGCAGTGTATCTGGTTGTAAAAATAACTCCATCGGTTTCAACAAATCTGTCAGCTTGATGTCTGATCACCACATAAACGAGGGCCCATGAAATTAATGATGAGCCGATGGAGGTAGGGAACTTCTGACGACGCACTTCATTGACGGACCATGTCCAACCACGTCATCTTGCCTCCTTTTTCTCTTATGCTTAATAGAATTCAAAAGTCCTTGCCGATCAGCTTCCCCGTCGTCCTCATCGCCGAATACTTGGTTCTAGGTTAAGAAGCTGTTTCCAGTGAATCGACATCTGGAGCCTTTGCTATCATACAAGATATAATAAAATATTCCGGCCAGCCCGCTGATGACACCATGTTCTACTAGAAGTATCTTAATTCTGATAGCTTTTGCTGCGGCTAGTCTTAATGCTGATGACACCATGATAGCTTTTGTTCTACTCCAAGATATAATAAATATTCCGGCCAGCTAGTCTTCTGGACCAGAGTGTTCATGCACCTAAGGATGTTTGAAGACTAGCTTTTGTGCGGCTCTAGAAGCAAATATAATTTGTTTATTTAGTGGAGTCGGATATGGATTCTTTATTAAATTAAACCCATTGCGGACTAGATGCGAGCAAGGTTGGAAGCTGTACATGCAGGCGTCTACAAAAGTCGTATGTGTGCAGGTGTCAAATCACTCAACACATTAAGCCGATGGTTGTGTTGGGATCAGATTGAGTTTTCCTCCGTCGGCTATTATCATCCGTTGTACGACCAAGCATATTCTTCGTGGAGCTAATTTATATAGAGATAAGCTGTGCAAATTCAAGAGGCCACATGATCTAGGAAACAATATAATGGCCAGCTCCACTGTTGCGGACCGAAGGCGTGCTAGTCAATTTTTATGGAATGACAATGTCTTTTTTTTTATGGAATGACAATGTCTTTTTTTAAAAAAAAGAGAAGTGATTTTCATAAAGATGGAGCTCTCTTACTTGGTTTCTAACTTATGAGTGATGAAATTAAATGTCTATAATAAAATAAAAGAATGAGACTATGTATTGAGGCCTTGAGGGTGACTTGTTCCATCCACATTTCATTGCATTCTATATACGAAACACTCCACTTAGATTGGTCTAATTGGTTTGAGTATTGATTAGGAATTAATGACAAAAAATTAGAATGCCATCAATGATGCTTGAGATCACACTGATTGTGTTTCAGGAAATTACATACGTACCCATGTCTCCTACTATATATATGCCTGTATCACACAATCCACAATCAAGCAACACTACTCACAATCCACCATCCAGCACACTCTCGGCGCCACCATCAGCCATCTTTCCAACTAGCTGGAACTAGCTCTTATATATAGAGCAAAGAAGACAATTCGATCAATGGCGGGACCAACACCAGAATTCACGGATTCCTTCATCGTGCCGAAAGACAACTACGGCGACTTCATCCGCATAGTACGGCAAAACGTGATCAAACACTGCGACGACCGGCGTCCCAACATCGTCGAGCCTGTGCTGCCGCCGGAGCAGACGGTCCCCAGGCTGTGGTTCCACGTCGTCCTCCGCAACCCGACCAGCTCCCTCACGCTCGCCGTGCGCGTCGACAACCTGTACCTCGTCGGCTTCAAGACCACGGCTGGGGTGTGGTGGGAGTTCAACAACGAGCACGGCACCCAGCTCATCGGCGGCTCCAGGTGGCTCGGCTTCGGCGGCCGGTACCAGGACCTCGTTGGCCAGAAGGGGCTGGAGACCGTCACGCTGGGCCGCGCCCAGATGGCCGCCGCCGTCGATGTCCTGGCGAAACATGGCGCCACCACCACGGCATCGGAGGAGCAGATGCTGGGCGGCGCTCAGGGCGACCCGTACGCCGTGCCCAAGGCCATGCTCGCGAAGCTGGTGATCATGGTGTGCGAGGGGGTGCGGTTCCACACGGTGTACGGCACGGTGGACAAGGAGTTCAACAACATGGCGGCCAAGATAACCGAGCTGGATGGAAAGCAGGTGAATAAATGGGATAGGATCTCCAAGGCGGTGCTCACATGGACCGTCGACCCCAAGGCCAAGTTCCCCGATCTCGAGAAGATTGGCGTCAAGGACAGAAATGACGCAGCCAGGATCGTGGCGCTCGTCAAAGGATGAAACTGGCTAGCACTTCCTCCATAAATGATGGACTTTCTGCTCCATCAGTGGTTTCATATATATATGCCTTGCTGATGCAGGGTTCCCATTTCACTCCTATGTTATGCTATCAAAATCTACGACTTTGTGTTATCGAATAAGATGTTTCACCATCAGCAATTCGCATGTTATTATGCCTTGCTCTAATATTTGACATACGCCACAACCTCAATATATGGAGAACTTGTGGTTGAAGAATAGGGTAGATTGATTTTTTGATAGATTATGTATGGAATACCTAAATCAACCATGATCCTCTGATATATAATGTATGGAATAGGGTTTAAAACCAACCAGCTCAGGCCGGTTTTAAAACTAGCCTAGGCCAGTTCCAGACGCTCGACTAGCCATCAGTCAAAATCAGCATGTGCACAGTGGCAGCCCATATCGTACTGGGCCGGTTTTACTTGTTTTGTCCAATTTGATTTGAATTAATTCCTTCGTCCAAAATTTAATTCATCATCTCCCCCATCATATTTTACTATCAACAAATGCCTCTGTTTTTAAGGAAAGTATATGTGAGCTTAAAAACACATGACAGAAATATCAATGATGTCATGTCCAATGCTTTTTTTTTAATTCTAAGAGCGATGTATACATAAGTCGTTTTTGTTGTAGGGGTGATATATGTATCAGTTGGATAACACTAAAGCCTCTTGCCAAACATTTGGAAAATATTTTTCAAATACATCATGTTAATTGCTTTTGAGAGACGAGCACCTTGCAACCCCTGAAGCATATAAGAATTCCTATAAACACTGATTTGATCACTTTATATGGACCCTCTCAACTTGGAGACCATGTACTAAACATATTACTCTTTGTCCCAAGTAGTAGAATATAGTCTTCCACACCTGATCTACAACTTGGAATCATTTGTTTTTTTAATTCTTATTGTAAGCCCGGGCAACATGAGCTTTGTCTCTCTCGATGTACTTTAGAGCTTTGATTCTTTTTGTTTGTCAGTCACCTCGTTGATATTGTCAACCATTAACTCATGATACTTGGCAGCAGATAGATCATTTTCCCTAGCCAACCTATATACATTCAAATTCATCTCAACTGGTAACACACATATACCAGCTGAAAAAGGAGAGCTTCAGACAAAACCTGATGCCATGTTAATTATAGGATTGATCTCAAACTTTTTCTTGGTACATGATCCATGACTCCTAAGAGGGGAGGTGGAGGGGTTGGTGAATTAGGCTTTCTAACACTCTAACTGAATTTGGCGTCTATTTCTACTTATCAACTACTAGATGGGGTAATGACCCGACATTGATGCTCATGATCTCATTACCGGGCAGAGGTATAATGTAACACCCTAAAATTTGCCTCTTTTGAAAATAGGTTTAAAATGATTTATTTCTGAATTTTGTCCTCATGAAATATAGAAAAAAAATCCTGAAATTAAAATTCATCATAAGGTAGCAACATGTTTGAGCATACATGCCCTTGCATTTGATTTATTTGATTGAGTGGTTTTGATTGAAAATTTAAAATGGTTCAAAAAGTTTTTGGAAATAAATTAAAAATGGCTTTGAAGTAAAATAAAAGAAAAATAGAAAATAAAAGAATTAAAAAACAAGTGTAAAAATTATTTTTGAAAACTTACTAAAATTTGCTCACTTTTAGAATTGAAAAGTATATTCAAAACTCTATTTGAATTTGCATTTGGTTCATATTTGAATTTTGTTTGAAAATGAAAAAGAAAAATAGAAAAGAAAATTTGGAAAAGTATTTTTCATTACTCTCCCCTCCTATTCAGCCCAAAGTCTGCTGTCGGCCTGCTTCTTCTCTCTGTTGAGCTGGCCCAGCTCTCCATTTCCTTCTCCCTCCTGGCCCACTGCTCCTTCTCATCCCTCTCTTTTTCTTCCGCTGGCCCAGCTCGGCTTCCCTTCCCGCTGCCCGTCCCAGCTCCATCCACGTGGCCCGTTTCTCACGTCGGCCTAGTCCCGCAGCGGCCCAGCTTTGCAGCCCAGCAAGCCATCCCAGGCCGCGCCCGCGCCTCTCCTTTCTCTGCTTGGCCCGCTGCCAACCTGGGCCCGCCTGTCAGCTCCGTCCCCCTTCTCCAGCTCGTGTTTCGCCTGGACTCCGCCGCCGCCGCCGCTTAGGAGTCCACGCTGCCCCCGTCCTCCGTCGTTGCCTTGCGCCGCAAGTTCCTTCGTCCCATAAATAGCGAGCCCCCGCGCCGTGCCGCCTACCACGTGCCCTATCTCGCACCTCCTCGCCTAGAGCTAGCCCTGAGTCACCGTTCGTCGTCGCCCCGCCAAGCCGCACGCTGCCTCCATCCTCTCCACGCCACCACAGACCCGCACTCCTCTGTGGGAAGCAGCTAGGTGAGCTCGCCGTTCTCTTCTCCACCTCCCCAAGTCCTTCGTTGAAGCAACCGCGCCCGAAAATCATCGTTTTGGTTAACGCCGGTGAGGTCCAGCCATGGCGCTGCCGTGACCCTGCCCTAGCCATTGTTCCGACCGGTGGCCGGCTTCCCCTCTCTCTTTTCCCATCTGATCTCAACCGTCTGCTCCTAATTCAAAGGCTCAGATGAGCCCGTACCCTTTCAGGCGGCTATTTTTGCATAAGAGCCCACTATTTTTGGACAAATTAATCCGCAGTCCATGACGTATTCCCGCAATATGTTTTCTTCTTCTAAAAACGTAGTTTCTTTCGGATTAGATTCAAGATATGTTTTCAGCAATTTACAGTTTTGCCACTAGATTTGTTTTAGTCATAAAATCTCCGTTTTAACTCTGATTTGACCCGTTCAACTTGCGTTAGGTTCGTAATTTCATAATCTACATGTTCATACTACTGTTAAGTAGGTTTTCAACTTTTAAAATTCAAGGTTATATTTAATCTATTATTTTACTAAAGGAAAATCTTGTTTAATTCATATCTTCTACGTTTTAGCTCCAAATTGACCCGTTCACGTTGTGCTAGATTTATTGCAACGACAACTACACATTAGTATCAATGTTTTACATGTCAAGAGTTCTGGAATTTCATGGTTTAAATCCTAACATGAATAATGATTATGCAACGAGATTTATAAATAAAATATGATAAATTCCACTTTAGTTTTCAAAACCAAATATAAGTTTGACCTAATTCAACCTAGGTATTTCTCTGAAATATCTTATGTATTATTTTATATAGTTAAAATTAATAAAGCCTATGGTTCTCTTTTATAAAAGCAAGCCTTTCGGTAGTTGTATCTTGTTCACCGTAGCTCCGATTAGCGTGTTTTTCACGTCTGTGTGTTCGTAGCGAGACGTAGATTCGCTTTACAAACTTTTCATCTTGATTTTATGCTTGGTGTACTGTTCTAATTTAGATCTATTGTTTGCTTCAGTGTATGATTGCATGGATGCTTATGTGGTGCTTTATGATCTTGTCCAGTCGGTGAGTTATACGTGGTGAATCCAAAAGCAGATCTTTGAAGATTTGGATTGGAAGAAGGAATCTAAGTTTAAGTCAAGTATAGCATGTGATCTTTCTTATTGTCCTTATACACATTTAATCATTTAATTCATACTGCTATGTGTTTACCTTGACTGTCCACTAAGGAATTTTCTAGTACTTTGTACCTTGTGCCTTGATACCTATGGGGTATTGTATTGGATAGTATGATGCTAGTGCTCAACTAAAGACATGATCTTGTAACTTGACTAATGGTATATGCAATAAACGTTTAAAAGATGTTTTTTAGTAACATGAAACAAAGGGACTAGAGCATTAGGCTGTTTTATGATGCTCTAGATTTCTCTCCCTAAGGACTTATCTGTAAGTGATCATCCGGGACTTACAGTACAACTGTGAGGGCTATATAGCTCTGGCTTTAGCTCAGTATGAGGACCTTTTCTAGCTTGTTAGTGGTTACCTTTATGGCGTAAGAGGGTGTGTTCCGGGTTGGATATAGTGCGGCATCTGTCCGTCAGTGTATAGGCTGCGAGTTATTGTGCCTGTCGGAAGGGGAGCCCTACATTCGTAGGCCACAGAAACCTAGTGGCCCTAACTTGTTAGACGAACCTTTGAAAGGCTTTATAGTGAACCCTGCCGACCTTCCCTGGAAGTGGGTCAAGAGATTAGCTACCTCGGACGAAAGGGTAAATCATGATTCACAGTGAAAGTGTACAACCTCTGCAGAGTGTAAAACTGGTATATCAGTCGTGCTTACGGTCACGAGCAGCCTTGAACCCTTATGGAATAGATGATCATTAATGGTTAATGATGATGAACACGGATGATACTGATGATGAAGATGCTCACTAATGATTATTGTTTATGCTATTTATTATTCATGTTTGCCTGATAATGTGTTTATGGGCTTGTGATGAACTTGTTGCTACTCCTGTGCTAAAATTATGACCATTAAAAGATAATCGTAGTTAAACTAGTGTTAGTCTTTTGGGCCTCATGAACCCCATGTTATATTTGTTGAGTACAACATGTATTTACGCTTGCTTTATATTTTTTAAATATTTGGATAAAAATCTCGGATGGGTACCGGATTGCTAGAGTTTGGAGGAAATTAGGCTTGTGATCAACCAGTCAGTTGTCCCCGTGAAATTGGAGTCTTCACCTGAAGATCGGAGTTGTCTTCCACTGTCTATGCTCTCAGGTTGCATTCTTTATACTAAGTACGTTATATTTTGATCATTGTCTTTCGTTATTACCCTTATTTATAGCTATACGAGAGATTTGACTTCTTGGGCTCATATATGATGCGTATCTAATTTTGTTCTTAAAACCGGGTGCTACACATAACCTAAAAGTGACACGCATCATATTATTACTAGGTAATGGCCCCGTTCGGTTTACCCCATATCTGGCTTGTTCGGCTTCTTTTTTCAACCAGAACAGTATTTTTTTCTCGCAATAATTCATCCAGAACATTGTTTTTCAGCCAGTTTCGGCCAAAATTCATCGAGTCGAACAGGACCAATGAGTACACCCTGCAGCGATATCAGGATTTCATTGGGTTTGGAGCCGGCAGTGATAGGTAGGCTCCGTCACTGTCGATTGCCCTCTGCTGGACCCAATTCCAGCATTGATGCCAAATTTAGACCCAGTAATGATCTATGGATCTGAAACTATGGCCTTGTTTAGATGCCATCCAAGTTTTTTCACTCTCTCTCTATCACATCAATTTTTAGCCGCTTGCATGGAGTATTAAATGTAGGTAAAAAAAATAACTAATTATACAGTTTAGTTGGAAATCACGAGATGAATCTTTTGAGCCTAGTTGGTCCACGATTGGACAATATTTATTAAATAAGACGAAAATGGTACTATTCATCGGGTTTATTTCTTTTGCAATCTAAACGAGGCCTATACTGAAATTGAAGAGTTGAACCAATACGATGCTGTGTGCCACCATATTTGTTCTCCAAGTCTACTGGGAACAAGGACAGCCTCCAGGCCTGCTGGTTTCCTTCATTTGCCACAACACAAGAATATATGCCTGGGCCTTCCTCCTTGCTGCCCCATTATCCTTGGGCCAATGATAGAAGATGGATGATTATAGAGCTGATTAACTCTCCATTCATATGCAACTTTGGAGGATTTATTTTCACCAACGCAACAAGAGTTTCCAAAGCTGCTACAACGACTATCGCAGGGTCTTTGACGATGCCAGGAGAAGTTTAAGATGCTGATAAAGAAACAGCAAAAGAGTTAACACGAGGCTAATAACAAAAAAGAATGGGTGGTTATACTAATAGTACACATATTGGAAAGAACAGAAAGAGGTAACAGCACAAAGAAAAGCTCAGCTCTGTCCTATCTTCATCAGATAAAAGAAGATCCTTCCGAGAAGGAATGTATGTTTTCTTGAAATATGTGTCAAAATGAATAAATATGTGTTTTATGGAAATTTCTCTGTTTCCATGTATGAGAAATAAGCTAGATGGACTTTCCTTTTTCAGAATAGTCTCACCTTGTTGAACTACCAACGGAAGCTTTGCCTGCCTCCAACTTAACCAAAGTCTCTACATCTACATTGTTTTTCCTTGAAAATGAAAGCAGCTGACGTATCTTCCGCACTAGGTCATGTAAGGCGTGGCTAAGAAAAATAATATGGAAAACATAAAAGGACACGGACATATTCTTCAGACCCATCATATGTAAAAAATATATATATCCAGACCAACCGGCAGCAGAGGTTGTTTTTGAGCTATAGCATCAGATTCTGCCTAATCTTCTGAAGCAGGAGCTAGCACCTACAGGCTGTTCTTGAGCCATGGCATCAGATTCTGCCTTACCTCCTGCCCCCGTGCTGCAGTCTGATAGAGATTGCTCACACACACAAAACAGATTCGTCCTCAGCTCCGTTCATATCATGGCTATTGTTTGGTCCGTTGCTGTCAGCACGAAAACGTGTCGTGTCGGCACAGCAAGCCGGAAGAGTTTGCTTGATGGAGCTGGAGATCCGCCTGACTTCAACGCAGGGATAATTGATTCTGCGTATTCCTTCCGAGACGTGCCAGTCAATTTGACTCAGCAATTGATAAGAAGAGAAAGTTTATCAGTAATTTAATGTGGAACATGCCGATCTGTGCCTAGACAATTCCAAGTGTGCCACTTCGGGAGCAGCCATACGGGAAGAGTTATGAAATAGTCGATACGCACAGAAATCGGCTGTTACAGATTGTAAAGTTCATGGATAGCAATTGATTTTATGTTGATAGATACAGTACACGTATATATAAATGAGATCATCAGCTAGGTGGATATTACCAGTATAAATCATTGAGCCGATGAATCTAACGATAAAGGATAAAGCACGTGAACAAATCGACTATATAATATAAACGGATCTACAGACGCTCTGAATCTAACCTGTTACCATTAATAGTGAGGTTCGACCGGATCGATGGCAGCTATGATGATAATAACAAACTAAAACCGAAGAATCCATAAAACCATCTACACTTCGACAGGCTTTCCGAAAGACATGCTATACGTGAAGGCTCGGATGAATCGGCTAAAATAGCCGATTCTGCTGAAGAGGACTACAACGTGTGAACAATCGACTATTTCACTGTGGATAGACCTATGAACTTATCAGATCTAACCTGCTATCTCTAACAGTGGGGTTCGACCAGATCGATGCAGCCGTGATAAAGACAACAAATTAGACCTTTAAAGTAAACATATCTATTCACGTTCGACAGAATCATGTAAACATCCTATAGGCGTTAGCTGCACAAGCGATCGGCTATTTAGCCGATGCAGACATAGCAAACAATTAAGGTCGCGCCTAATCAAGAATAAGTCTACTAGCATCCTCCAATCTACAGTGTTATCAGTGGGGATCGACCGAATCGTTACAGCCATAATAATGAACCGTAGACCAGATTTGACTAACCAGCAAACCTCTCCAAGATTATTTATGCCTTAACCGCGTACTATGCACGATCAAGATCGAAGTAAAACAGCCGATGAAACATAAACCGTCGCTCAAGGTAGACAATATCATGTTGTAACAAAACGAACGACGGAAAGGATATGAGGCCGATCTAAATCGATCTTGACCGGGCAGATTGATGTTGCTGCAGATTAATGACAATGAAAAACATTAACAAGATCGGTAACTTAATAAATCTATCAAAGATTGTCATTCTTAGGTATAGCCGATAACTTGACCTTAATCTAATTCGAGCAGTGGAGGTCGACCGAATCGATGCAGCCGTACTTAAACTAGACAAGAGTCGATAACTAGCTTATACCAGAGTCGCAGTGGAGGTCGACCGGATCAATGCAGCCGTACGAACATAAGTATAAGCCATGACGGTACTTACAGACAAGCTAGAGGTCTGCCGGACCGATGCAGCCCTGCTCGCTGAAGAACTCGTCGAGATCTACTCTACTCCTACTCCTAAGGGGTGGCCGAAGCCGAAAAAGTAAGCAACATGTATTTGATTAATTGTGTGTTGTTTACAATAGCCGGGGTCTAATATTTATACCCGGAACCTACGCATGAATCCTACTTAAGCACGACTCATCACAATCTTTGGCATAAAAGAAAACATTCCTAATTTAAGATAACTTGGACCCTAATCTTTTCGTTTTTGTAGAGTCTAATATGTTTTTCCTGACGCTGACAATAGCTTTTATCGTTATCTGCTGGTGTTATCTGAAGAGAGGCGATTCTAGTGCTGCATTCGAATCAGCTGATATCGACTCTCATGTAATCGATTCCTTGATGACATGATCTTGAGATCTTTCGAGTTCATGCAATTCTTCTTTTCAAATTTTGACGTAAACAGTTGCACATCGCACACAAACTCTTCAGAGGGCGCTGACAGCGGCAGGAATCACCATTTCCATCTCTCCGCAGGTGGCACCATGCATTTCCCCTGTTTTTTCTCCATGGTAAATGGTGAAAGCTGCAAAGAAAATATAACTTGATTATTTATCTAGTGTCGCTAAATAATCCTAATGTCTCATTGGGTTTGATGGAACTTTCCCTCCTCCAAGATATTGTCTGCACAAGCACAACAAGGCTTCTCTGCTAAAATAGCCAACACACACATGATCTCCTCTTAAATCTACTCGATTGATCGGCTTCCACAAAGGCTTGCATGTAGATAACACAAGGGCTAACTTGTGCTACTTCCTCCTGCTAGGTCAGCTTAACTGGTGGTCACTTGCCGAGATGGGTATGGTCGCTTCCATATGTATGGAGCCGATCAAGCGCCGGCGAGTGGAGAAAGACCTCGACGACAAGGTGGCAGACGCGCTCCGGGAGAGGACGAGGTCCCGGCAGAGGACCTTCAGGTCAGTGAACAGCATAACGATGCGTCTGCCCAGGTTCAAGGAGGGGCTCCGGGACATCAAGGACATCTTCGACCAGTACGGTAAAGTCGATGCAAGAGGAGCTTCATTTCGCTAAGCACGCATCATTATCTGCAATGCAAGCGCAGCGCGGAATGAATTATATATATTTTTGTTCCGTTGCAGACGAGGATTCAGATGGCACAATCGACAACGAACAGCTGCAGAGCTTCCTGAGCAAGCTCCAGGTACAGATGTCCGAGAAGGAGATGGACAACCTGCACCACTACTGCGACATCAACAGCAGGAACGGGATCCAGTTCCAGGAGTTCGTCGTGCTCCTCTGCCTCATGTACCTGCTGTTCGGACCAGACGTTACACGCCGGGTACACACGACTCTCCTCTTCCTTCCTCTCTAGCTACTCTATCTGCAAGACAGTTATTTCGATCCGCTCATGTTGGGAAGATTGGTTAATTCAGGTTTCAGAGTTTGAGTCAGCGAAGCTCAACTATGTCTTCGACGAGCTCATCGACGCGTTCATCTTCTTCGACAAGGATGGGGATGGCAAGATGAAGAGGAAAGACGTCACCCACAGGATGAACGAGGCGTCTCACCAGGAGAGGACCCCCAGCCACATAACAGCACAGCTATTCAGTACTCCATCTGCCTCTTGTTTGTGTCATGCACGTCATGTTCTTTCTGTGTGTGATTGGTTGGTTGTTTGTTTGTAGAGGAGATGGATCTGAACAGGAATGGGATGGTGGACCTCAAGGAGTTCCTCTATTCCATGATCAGATGGGCTGGTCACGAAACCGAAGACGATGGCAGCAATGAGGCCTCCCCCTAATGTATTTTCTCTTTTTATTGTGTGCAATTTAACAATTGAATAAGTACAAATGAATGTATGTCAACAATTGAAGTAAAAATCGGAAAGGAAATAGCTGAACCTCATCGAGAATTCTGACATGGAAATCCGGGTTGTTGTTAACCAAGTGCGGGCCGCGCACTTCTCACCAAGATCACCCTTTCTGCGATTCTGGTGCACATTTCCATCATGTCTTGCCTCTCGGTGTGGGCGATCAACCAGATCGATTGGTGTCCTGGCTCGTGCTCTTCCTTTGGAAAGGCTTTGCGCCATGACTGAAGTGGGAGGCTCTGCTGGAACGCAGATGGGTCTGTGATGTTTTAGGTGCTCTGACTGTTGAATAATTAGGCAACTTCTAGATTAAAACCAGAATATAAATCATGACGATCTCAGAAACTAGTATAAGCATAGCTTGTATACTAGTATGATTTAACAGCATGAACACAAGAACTAGTGTAAACATAGCTCATACACTAGTCAGATTAAACAACATCAATCGAAGACATTGGTTCACGAGGTGTGTACCTTTTGACTGTAGCAGGAGACGATGTCACCGGTGATGGAGATGTAGGTGGTGGTGGTGGTGCGAGGTCGTCGATGAGCTGGCGGAGGAAGAGCTCGGAGCAGTTGACGATGGATACGTCGGGGCGTAGCGCCTCCTGACTTGGATGGAAGACAACCCGTCATGGAAGTCGGGAGCAGTCGCGCGAAGAGTGTTTCCCAAAAACCTTATTTGTCCTCTCCCAGTGCAGGATTGCAAGGACGAGGGTTCCGGAGACTTGCTCTCCCAAACGTCGGTGCACACAGACAATTGGGATGGGGAGACTATGGCGACAGCGCAGTAGCGAGAAGAGGAAAATACTATTTGACTACCTTAGGATTTCACAACTGAAACTCTCAATAATAGTTTTTGTGTGTATTTTCTCAGGAGGATTGGTACATATATATATAGGGAGGAGAACCCCCTACCTCCACATTAATTTACAATATGGTACTAATTGATGTTGCACCTTACACCTCTACTCATGAGCTTAAACATTAAAGCCCATTAGGAAACACAGATATTGGGCCTTTGAGATTTATTAGAATTTCTTCATATGGATTTAGGGGAGCTATCTATATAAATTCTAACAATCCCCCACCAGATCTCAACTACCCAGTATAGATATTTTCCTTCTCCCACTACTGTTTATATACTAATGTTTTGGCAGAGACTGTTAAGTTGAACATCCGCCTAGAGCTTCAAGTTACACCCATCCGCAACTTCAACAATGGACTATGCCTTGAATTGCAAGTTTTGTGCGAACGAGTTTTACTCAAAGTCAAACTAGTACCTGGCTACCAGTAGCCTTCCCCGCGGGTGGAGCATACACGTCGTACTCCCTAGGTCTCTTCATGAACTTACTAGAGATCACCTAAATCTCATAGACTGTGACGTTTTACAGTTGGACTCATATATGTATGTTCTTTCAAGAATACTCTACAGGACAGCACCTTCGCTTGTTAAAGTCAATAACATATTAAGGCATTCACCAACCTACCTTACAAGCCTCATCGCACTGAGAGTATTGCATCTTCACTTAGAGAGGGTTATAAATTACTCTCCTCAGTTTACCAATAGTTTGTTCTTCCCAGGTCCTTAGTCACGGGATCTCCGATCAAAAAGGTTGGGTTACTACTATTGTAAACTCACATGGGTCTCATACCCATCTCCCTTGATGCATTTTCTATCACATTTCATGATAGCCCTTTTGTAAAGGGATCTGCTAGGTTTTTGTTTGTTTGCACATAAGCCACAACTATTACTCCGGAGTTTCTCAACTTCCCGACAGACTTCAAACGTCTTATAATGTGTCTTGTTGACTTCGCATTATCCTTAGCACTGTTCACTTTAGTAATCACCGTTTGATTATCACAGTTCATAAGGATAGCCGGTATTGGTTTTTCAACAACCGACAAGTCCAACAAGAGCTCACACAACCATTCTAGCCTCTGCAAAAGGTGTATCTAAAGCAGTAAGTTCTACTTCCATGGTTGATTTTGTCAAAATAGTCTGTTTGCAAGACCTCCATGACACTGCGCCACCTCCAAGAGTTAACACATACCCACTTGTGGCGTAGATCTGATCAATATCAGATATCCAGTTCGAATCACTATATCCCTCAAGCACTAGTTGGATGTCCACAATAGTTAAAACACTACTATAGATTGACTTATTACTATCACCACTTTCACTGCCGTAGCGATAAAAGCGTCGGTGTGATACTTCCACCATCGGTTGGCCCGATAGGGAGGCCTCCTAAGGATGGAAACCAGCAGTTGAAAACCATCAATGCGGCGGTGGTAGTGGGGTTGAATTCCACCAGTCATTTGGAGTGCCCAAGCCGACTAGGATAGGAGTTATGGCCGCCGGCCCTACACGACCATTTAGTGTACCGGCGATAGTAAATTCAGCGCGAGTTATTTCCCCATTTCCCAACTACCCACAACATAGTTGCATCACCATTACTTTCGTCTTCCCTGATGCATATATTAACTGCTCCTCTCTGCTTCTCCATCTTCAAGGTTGGCCTATTTAAGCCAGGGCTGGATGCGCTTCTTAGCAATCCACACACTCCTTCCTCCTTAGATATAGATAGATACAAACAAAGCTCCTGAGCCAACCATCTATATTTTCTTCATTGCCATGGTGCTCCTTCTCCAACTCCTCTGGCGATGGCAGCGTCATTAGGAGAAGGCCTTCAAGATTGGGTACTACAGGTATCTAGGCGCAGCGGGGGCTGCTCGATCTAGGTGCTAGTGGAAGTTTTGCGATTAAGGGGGTTTGCTTATTCGGGCAAGCGAAGGGGTACTCAATGCACTTAGGTATCCTTGGTTTGTCCTGCACATTTCTTGTGCTGATTTACTATCCCGGTGCCCTGGCGATCCTCCTTCCTCTAGAGCAGCAGCGACGATGACGACACTTCTCTTCCACGCCCTCCTCGCGACCATGAGACGTGAGCACCACCATATCCTAATCGACAAGGAAGTTACTACACAAGAAATGTGGACAAAAATGGTTTCCTTCACTTTTTCCTACCACTAAACTTACATATTGACAATTTGTCATCCTATGTAGGAATGCACATGCTCACGACCATGGGAGGTGGAGATGCTCCTCTTGCTCTCTCTCTCTCTCTCTCTCGACCATGAGAGGTGCAGAAGGGAAGGTAAAGCACCTCACTGAGATGCTCCTCTTCTTGCTCTCTCTCTCTCGACCATGAGAGGTGTAGATGCTAGTGAAAGTTTTGCGAGGTGCTGCCTCGTCCTTAGCGTGCACTGCCTATCTCTAGACTCGACTATGGGACGTACATGTACTTGTAGGTCTTTGTTATTGTACACCCAGTAGTCTTCGATAGGTCTTTGTTATTGTACAATTGTGGAATGTAACTGAAGTTATCAATGAAGTTATCATGATGATTGTTGTTGTGTTGTTTATATATAGTTTTTGCCTTAAAAATAATTAATAATTGAATGGTTGTGATGCTTGTTACTCCATTTTTTAAGTGTCGTAGTATTTGGCTTGGCTACATAGACGTGAGGTAAAGCACCTCACTAAGATGGTGCTAGGGTGGAAGTATTTGCCTTGGTTTATTTGCAAATTGTCATTATTGCAGCTCTCATCGACGTTTCATACGGTGATTCAGCGTTAGTGTTAGATCACAAATGTAGGGAATCAAATGGTCTGCGTCGTCTTCCCTGCTCCATCGCCCGTGACTCGTGTGGGTGGCCATGGATGTCACGGACCTTGAATGTTGCCTTCCCCGCTCGTGTTTATTAGTGGAGATGACTTGAATAACTTGTATTAAGAAATTGAAAACATGTGCAAGGAAATCTGAACCGCATCATACGAGACGGAAGGTAACTATAACGAGTTTAGAAAGGAATCATACTTGTGTATCATTGTATTAAGGAGAATGAAGAGTTTATCATACAAATCCCTGTCATCCAAATATATACATATCAACATTGATCTGCATGAAATCTACCACATTGATTTGAAGAACCTATCACACTCATAGCGGATCCTACACTCCTCACTACAGAACATAGCCCACTCCTCCCAACCTTCCCATCCTATGTGGATGCCACAGCCTCCGTCTCCGCACTAATGTCCGTCCTAGCGACGCACCGGCATGGCCAGAGGAGGTAGAGAACTAGACTGACCTAGCGCTAGTCGCCCAACAAATTCCTCCAACACAAACATGGCTTGTTAGAGGTGCCGTGTACATATCTTGTTCTTCCACGTCACATTCACCATCGGGCCCGCTTCATCACCTTCGACCTTCCTCAACCACCGCCGAACAATATTGTCATTGCTGGCACCGCTATTAGACCTATGGAGCACAAGGGAGAGAACAAATGTAGCAACATCATGGCCTACCGCGGCGGAGCACTCAAGCATGTCGAGCCATGGCATGAGCGCGGTGTAGTCTTCCATGAAGACTGCGCGCATCCCAGCGTAGAAGCAGGCCTCCGGGTTGTCGACGCTAGCAAGCCTGGCAATGAGCTTGGCGTGGTACTCATGGTCATAGAACCGGTTCTAGGTCCCAAGGTGTATCCCACGTAGCAACACCCATCGTAGTAGTATGCTCTGTCGCACTACGGCATCGCCAAACACCCTATGCATCTGTGAATAGGTTGCCCATAGGATGCCAAGATCTTCCATGGGATCCGCTATAGCCGCTACGACATGGCTAGCAATCTCAACAGCCATATCCTTTGGGAGCTTCTC
Organism: Miscanthus floridulus; assembly: GCF_019320115.1. Taxonomy (NCBI): domain Eukaryota; kingdom Viridiplantae; phylum Streptophyta; class Magnoliopsida; order Poales; family Poaceae; genus Miscanthus; species Miscanthus floridulus. The sequence goes on along the minus strand of NC_089590.1, from coordinate 4,997,422 downwards.
CATGGAACGAGGACACGCGCGATGGCTGCAAAAGATGGATCCTTGGATTAGGGGAGCGACGTCATGGCAGAGCAGAGCACTAGGGTGGGGGATCAGAGCGGAGCAAGGTGAGTTCAAAAAACCCTGTTGGGATTTTATGATCGCTCCAGTTCTTGAAGGTTCCATGGCACGGGGATGTCAAACGTATTGGAGAAGTCAATCGTCATCCTCCGTGTGAATCGCGTAAACCGTGTATGAAAATGTGAAAAAAAATTAGAATGAAAAAATCTTTTATCTTACTATCTTATTACGATTACTAATTAGAGGCCCTAATAGTGTAAACCCTGTGAACTGCGTAAACCGTGTGAACCCCCTAATTTTGCATGTAAATTACCCACTTCTACCATTACAAAAGATAATTCAAAGCTGCCAATATCGATAAAAATAAAATAGGCTAGCGGTTCGTCACTTTGTCTCCCCTAAGATCGTGGTTAGCGCTAGAGGGGCTGAGCCGTGTGGTCGAGTCAATTTTCTCCATCCAACTTTCAACACCGTTCCATCACCATTACTTCCGCTAGGAGCAGCGTTTCTCTAGTAAGATCGTGCGAGACGTGGCCTCGCCTTAACTCCTGCTCTCGCTCAATGCAATCAAAGGGAACTCCAACGGGCGCCTATCTTGCCCATCCTTCTATAAAAGCGAGGAAGCAACTACACGATTCCTTTTCTCTCAAACTTCTATCTTCTTCATCTGGCACTCCACCTCGACACACCATATTTCACATCTCATCCAATGGTGGATCAGGCAATGAAGTGCCCAATGGAAGAGTCTCTGGAGGTTGTCCCTGCTCATCCCCGCTTTCATGCGATGCTACAACAGGGTGGGGAGGGCAGCTTGGCGGCGCCACCACCGGAGAGCCGATCCCCACTTCTGGCTATCTCCAACGACGACGGCGAGGGGGAGGGGGTGGATGATGTCCTCATGTTGGTGGAACAGATAGACGTGGCCACCTCCACCCTTCACGAGGAGAGCCAGGAGGTGGATTGGCTGTGCCTCTATGTTGCCGCTGAGGCCCAGGCGCGCCTTGCTGGTAAGGCATTCAGCATGATATGATCTTGCTCTTTCACTACATACAACGTCGTGTCTTCAGTTGTAGCATTTTCTTGTCTCCTTTTTAGATGTCTAGGAGCAGCTGATCGCTGCACAGGGCGAGGCAGCGGAGGCGATTCGCCTTTGCTAGGTAGCCGATGACAACGCTCATGTCTCCTCCCGAATGGTGGCCGTGAGCAACAGGCGCTACCAGGACCTCCACGCGGCAGCAGGCAACGCCATCCACGTGCTTTTGCCTCCTGTGCCTATGGGGATGACCCTAGCAGACCGCCTCTACACCGTGCCACCATAGGTCATGGAGGTGGCCACGTACCGCATTCGCCTAGGGCCGCTTCGGCCATGGACGCCACCCAGCTTCGGCTGGGTGAGGACCTGACCGTGGTGGAGTTGGGGTTCTTGGGAGAGACGAGCTATCGGCAGTGCTAGAACCTGATTGGCGAGTTCTCCACCGTGGGCGATGGTGTCCTAGCCACGATGGATGTAGAGGACATCGTTCGTAACGCTCCCCACGAGAAGTGCGATTGTAACATGCCTCTGTATTCTGAACAAAAATGTTCATAATATTAGTAGTTATTACTTTGAGTTCATCTCTGTTTGCTATGACTTAAACGTTTCATTTGTGCGCCTTAGAGGTCACAAACTGTATGCCACGTCTGTCGTTAGTAGGTGCTAACATCTCCCAATCATCACCGCCGGTAGCCTTCACCGCCACTTTCGTCAATTTCCAAGCCCATGCGTGAGTCCTACACGTCACTCCCGCGAGTATTTCCCAAGTTTTTTTCCAGAAATTTGCATTCCTACGTCTGATATAGTTGCTTACAAAGGATGCTCTCCACCGTATCTTTCTCCTCCTTAGTGCTGTTGTTTTTCATCACCGCCCCTGCTCCCTAGTGCTGAACTGCGCGACCTCCCCTACTCAGCGGCGTGCAAGCCGCCAGTCACCACCGACAAGCCAGTGCTCCATGTCGGTACACCTCATCGGCAGGTAGACAACACAGATCCACCATTGACCAGGGTGATACTCTTCACCGCCATCGTCGCTCGAGCTCAATGCCGTAAGGTCCAAAGGCAATGGTAATGCTTTCGCAGTTCCCTTATGCATTATTCTTGGATTTTTATTCCCTTCTTCACTCATTTGAGTACGAATGAAACTTCCATCTGATTATTAACGAGCTCACGAACACATCTCCGTAGTCGCTCCTTCTCTGATTCAGGCAACAGCGTCGCCCTTCCATCGTCATCCCCTCTCCACCAGATCCTTGTCAAGATGGAGGAGGAGGCCCTAACAAGAGGAACAAAGTGGCCATCCTCTTATACCATGTCTTGGTCCTCATCCTCAGCCACCTCACTGTTCGCTCCTTGTGCAGCTGCAAGTGTGTCTGTCGCTCCTGGAATAGCCTCATCTTGGGATCCAAGTATCGTAAGGAGCTGCCCCAGATTCTCGCTGGATTCTTCTACCACAACTAGAAATGCAAACGCAACTTCACTAGCGTCAATGGTGAATACCCCTCCTTGTCCTTCTTTCCCTTCCCCATTTAGGATGTTGTGATCTCAGATTGCTCCTAGGGCCTCATCCTCTTCTGGTACTCTGGGTTTTGCTATGTTGTCTATAATCCGGTGACTAAGAAATGGTTGCTACTGCCGGGTAGCAACCATTCTTGTGGTTCAGCTCGCTTGGGGTTCGATCTGATAGTCTCCTCGCACTTCCATGTGTTTGAATATGGGATCAACGATGATGACTCCATGGGTGTCAACATCTACTCATCTAATACTGGAGCATGGATCTTTAAAGAATCTAAATAGGGCGAGGGTATTGTAGTATGCAAATATGGAAAAGGTGTGTTTGTTAATGGTTTTATGCACATGCTAGAGTTCACCTAGATAATTGTTGTTGATATAAAGGGAAAGACATGGAGGAAAATTCATAGGCCAACTGGTGATGCAATCTCTATCCATGAAGCTCAGGGTCAGTTGTGTTTATGTACTGCTGATACTTTGAATAGGTATGAGCTTTCAATCTGGATCCTTGAAGACTATGGTACTAGTAAATGGACATTGAAGCATAAGGTGACCACGTTGGAGCTATTTGCAAAGAATAATATTGAAATTGGTATCGAGGTTTGTGATGCAGCCTATAGAGTGATTGTAGTTCATCCATAATGGAATTTGATTTTCCTTGTTGGGGAGGACAAAGCACTGCTTGCATATGACATGAACCGCAGTAAAGTTCATGTCCTCCTTGCCCTAGCCATCGGCTATCCTAGAAGTACCTAGAAACTATTATGTATGAGTGGCGGACCTCACTATCTTTTTTATGTTCCCTTGTTCATGGAGTCATTAGCAGAGCAGTAAAAGTGCATATATTGTATTTTGTTGTAATTATGTCATGCCTTTGTTTAGGTAGGTAGTTGTTTTGATTCTATATATAGGCCAATTTGGGCTTTGTAACTATAGGAACGGTGTATTAAATATTATTAATTGTGCTGCTTTGTGCAGGTGGAGTCTGAGTGCTTTTGAACAATTTTCCTACATTGGCTAAGAGGAAGAAGAGGGGTTCCATGGTGCATAGCCTACCAATTCGAAGGATGCACTAATTATATTCATTTTTGCCTAGCAAGCAGGAGTGCCACATAGGAGGAGCATAGCTACGTTGTTTCATTATGTAAGCCTATAGAGATCAGTACCTTTAGTTTGCAATCTATGTATCGTTTGTGTTAGGACATCAGTTGAGAAAGATATTATGGTAAACGTCCATTGTTGTTGTAAGAACATGGTTTATGGATGCAATGATTATATCTGTATGCTTTGTGTTCAGTAAGCTATTAAGAGCCATTTATTGTTTTGTTATTACCACCGTCATTGGTGGTGCAAACATCTAACACCATCGCTATTCGTATTATGTGGTAGGGATCAAAGTGTGTCACCACTGAATCATTTAGTAACCTGACACTGACTAAACGATCATCAAAGGTGGATCATGGTGCAAGGCGATGGTGACCATGACTTTGCACTTGTGGATCATATGCTAAAGCGACGGTGGTGTTAACCTCTACACAGGCGTCTCGGTCGTCGAACCAACAGTGAACCTGCACCATTGACAGTTAGGTCGAAGTACAAGGCGATGGTGCTGGTGACCACTACACAGGCGGTTGATGTGCCCACACAACGGTTTTGATAGCCTCGACACAGTCGGATCATTTGCCAATGCGGCAGTGTTAGTGTACATCCACAGTCGAGTCGTGCTCTAATATGACTGAAGTAAGGACCTAATCATGGATGGATCATAAGTCAATCGGTAGTGTTAGTGTACACCGCAGTCGGTCCCAGATGGTGACGGTGAAGGCTATGACCATCACTATCGATAGCTTACTACAGAGGCCAAAATTGGACTGCGATGTGGGTTATGACATGGCTATGAAAGGTGTGAGTGTAGTAGTGAATCCCAAAACTCATTGTACCTTTAAGATAATGCAAGACCCTTTCAAGTGCATGCCAACGATCATCGCTTGGGTTGGACATGTACCTACTCAACTTGCTCACAGCAAAAGAGATATCTGGTCTTGTTGCACTAGCTAAGTACATGAGTGAACCAATGATTTGAGAGTACCTCAATTGGTCTCTAGATATCTTCTTATTCTTTCTCAATGTCACACTGGGATCATAAGGTGTTGGAGAAGGCTTGATATCCATAAAGCCGAACTAGCTCAAGACCTTCTCAACATAGTGAGATTGCAATAAAGTAATCCCACTCTCATCCTTAATGAGTTTGATGTTTATAATCACATCAGCTTCTCCTAGATCTTTCATATCAAAACTCTTTGACAGAAAAGACTTGACCTCATTAATTGCATCAATGTTTGTACCAAAGATTAAAATATCATCAACATATACAAACATAATATAACAGATTCGCCCCCACCATGTTGATAGTACACACACCTATCTGCCTCATTTATGGCAAAGCCCGTACTAGTTAAAGTTGTGTCAAACTTCTCAAGTCATTGTTTAGGTGCTTGCTTCAAGCCATACAAAGATTTCAGTAACTTACACACCTTGTGCTCTTCACCTTTTACTATAAACCCATCAGGCTAATCCATATAGATTTCCTCATCCAACTCTCCATTAAGGAAAGTTGTCTTCATATCCATTTGATAAACGAGAAGACCATATGAGGCAGCTAGGGAAAGTAGCACTCGAATAGTGGTCATTCTAGCAATAGGTGAATAAGTATCAAAGAAATCCTCGCCTTCCTTCTGGGTATAACCCTTAGCCACAAGCCGAGCCTTGTACTTATCAATAGTACCATCAGGCCTAAGCTTCTTCTTGAACACCCACTTATAGCCCACAGGTTTATAAACAAATGGCAGCTAAGATTATTCCCAAGTTTCATTAGAAAGAATCGAGTCCATCTCACTACGAACAACTTCTTTCCAATCATCTGCATCTGGGGATGCATATGCCTCTACAATAGAGGTGGGAGTATCATCTATAAGGAACACCATGAAATCATCACCAAAAGATTTTGCAATCCTTCATCTCTTGTTCCTCACAGGAACTTCATTGTCATCCTTCTCATGAACTTCTTCAAGTGGTTGCTCAAATGACTCAACAGGAGACTTGATAGGTATAGTAAAATCAGGAGCTATCTCAGAGGAAAATCTAGTATTGCTATGCATATCTTTCATAGGAAATATGTTCTCAAAAAATATAGTATCACGAGATTCCATAATTGTATCAACATGCATACCAGGAACTTTAGGTTTTACTACTAAAAATCTATAGGCAATGCTCTGGTGAGCATATCCTAGAAAGACACAGTCTACTGTCTTCGGTCCAAGCTTGCGCTTTTTAGAAATTGGTATGTTGACTCTCGCCAAACATCCCCACGTACGCAAGTATGAAAGTGATGGTTTCCTCCCAACCCAATCCTCATAAGGGGTTGTCTCTTTATTTCTGTTCGGAATTCTATTCAGGACATGACTCGCAGTCAATAAAGCCTCTCCCACCATGCCTTAGATAAACCAACAGTGTCTAACATGGCATTCACCAAGTTAGTTAGCGTACGTTTTTCCTCTCAGCAACCCCATTTGATTCGGACGAATAGGGAGGCGTCCTCTCATGAATAATACCATGTTCCTCACAGAATTCATCAAACAATCTAGGAAAATATTCACCACCACGATCCGACCTTAGACACTTAATCTTTCTCTCTAGTTGATTCTCAACTTCAACCTTATAGATTTTAAAGTAGTCTAGCGTTTCATCCTTAGATTTAAGCAAGTAAACATAGCAAAATCTAGTTGCATCATCAATTAAAGTCATGAAGTATCTCTTTCCACCTTTTGTCAACACACCAATCATTTCGCATAGATTAGAACGTATGAGTTCTAGAGGTGCCAAGTTTCTCTCCTCCACTGCCTTGTGAGGCTTTCGAGGTTGCTTTGATTGCACACAACTATGGCACTTAGAACCTTTGGCAATAGTGAAATCTAGAATTAAACTCATGCTAGATAATTGTGACATCAATCCAAAACTCAAATGACATAAAAAAGAGTGCCAAACACTCGAAATATCATTAATTGTGCCACAAATGTGATTCACTGACTTATTACAAAAATCTGCCAAAGAAAGATGGAACAAGCCTCCACACTCATAGCCTTTACCAATAAACTGTCCATGCTTAGACATTACTACTTTATTGGACTCTAACACTACCTTAAACCCATCTCTCAAAAGAAGGGAGGCGCTAACAAGGTTCTTGTGAATAGTAGGGACATGCCGCACGTTCTTCAGCTGCACGATCTTCCCCAAAGTAAACTTTAGATCTACCATGCCAACACCACGAATAGAAGCATGTTACCCATTCCCCATTAGGACAGAGGAACCTTGGAGCCCATGTTAAGAAGAAAACATAGAGATGTCAACACACACATGAATATTAGCACATGTATCAACCCAACAACTTGGGGATTGAAACACTGAAAGTACAGTAGGAACATTACCATACTCCTCATCAGCATTGCTAATAGTCACGAGGTTGACATTCTTCTTTTTCCATTTGAGGTCCGCTCGATCTAGACACTCATTGGAAAAATGAACAAGCTCTCCACAAGTGAAGCAACGCAACTCTGCATTGTTTTTCTTCTTCTCGAAGGTAGTTGTTAATTTGGCATTGAAAGGTTTATTCTCTCCTTTGTTCTTGCCATGTGGGTTTCTCTGCACCAAATTGATGCTAGAATGGCCCTCGTTCTCCTTCTCAATAGTGTTCTTAGCCGGAGCCTTCTCCTCAACATCAAGAGATGCTATCAGGTTTTCAACTGATATTTTCTGTCTCTTATGTTTAAGAGTTGTGCCGAAGCCCCTACATGAAGGAGGCAACTTTGCAATAATGCATCCGATCACGAACTCATCGAGTACGACACACTTAAGGAGTTCAAGTTCTCTTGCCATGCGCTGAACCTCATGAGCTTATTTGACTATAGATCGGTTACCAAACATCTTGTAGTCATGAAAGCTCTCCATTATGTTCACCTCACCGCCTGCATCTGATGCACCAAAGATAGCACTCAGATGATCCCACAACGCCTTCCCATCTTGGAAGTGCAAGTTTGCATCTACCAAATGGCTAGCAAGACTGTTCAGATTTGTTCTTCTAAAGATAGTGTTGTCTTTCTGGAATCTTCTCTGATCTTCTTCAGAGATCTTTCCCTCGGGCGAGCCAATAGTAATTCAGAACACTTTCGTAGCCTCTAACCAGAGCGTGACCTTAACTCGCCACCTCTTAAAATGCGCGCCAGAAAACTTTTTCGGCCTCAGCGCGTCAGCGAAACCAGCCATAGTTAAATCAGGAAAAAGCCTATAATAAGGTTTTTGGATTGTTGAATAATTAGGCAATTTCTAGATTAAAACCAGAATATAAATCATGACAATCTCAGAAACTAGTATAAGCATAGTTCGTATACTAGTATGATTTAATAGCATGAATACAAGAACTAGTGTAAACATAGCCCGTACACTAGTCAGATTAAACAACATCAATCGAGACATTGGATCACAAGGTATGTACCTTTCGACTGTAGCAGGAGACGATGTCATCGGTGATGGACATGCAGGTGGTGGTGGCGCAAGGTCATCGATGAGCGGCGGAGGAAGAGCTTGGAGCAGTTGACGACTGATACGCCGGGACGTAGCGCCGCCTGACATGGATGGAAGATGACCCATCATGGAAGTCGGGAACAGTCGTGCGAAGAGCGCTTCCCAAAAACCTTATTCGTCCTCTCCCGGTATAGGATCGCAAGGACGAGTGTTGCGGAGACCTGTTCTCCCGAACGTCGGTGCACGCAGAAGATCGGGATGGGGGTAGCGAGAAGAGGAAAATACTATTTGTCTACCTTAAGATTTTTCAACTGAAACTTCCAATAATAAGATTTTTCCCAAAAACTTCCAATAGGGAGGAGAACCCCCTACCTCCACATCAATTAGCAATATGGTACTCATTGATGTTGCACCTTCCACCTCTACTCATGAGCTTAAACATTAAAGCCCATTAGAAAATATAGGTATTGGGCCTCTGAGATTTATTAGAATTTCTTCATATGAATTTAGGGGAATTATCCGTATAAATTCTAACACTGACAAAGCAATTGCTGAAAGGACGTTCTCGTGTTTCCTGTGTCTTAGACGGTCCTGGACGCCATCGCTGAAGGGAATTCCAGGATGGCGGCAGGCTATAGTGTAGGATGGATTTACTATAGGATAGGAGAGGTTGGTGAATGATTGCACAACCGAAATAATATTTTTCACGATTAACAAATCACTCCAAAACAATTCCAACACATTATCATAGTCACGAGACAGCATATTGATATGTTAGTAAAAAATACTGTGGATCCTACACCGTTGTTGCGATTGATCTCAAATTTTATCAGAGCGAACGAGATAAAATACTAACACAACTAGAAACGCGTCAAACGGATCTTTGGATTAAGAGATATTAAAAATGTAATGTTGCTATCTCAGATGAGGTCAAGAATTAATTTGCTAGATTTTCAAGATTAAGAGAGGAAAAACTCATTGTTCATGCAGATAAACAAATAACAAGCAAATTAATAAACTTGTTATTTGTTTATCTGCATGAACAATGAGTTTTCTTAATAAGCTTGTTATTCCGTTAAGAGAATCACCTCTGAAAATGCTATTTTCATGAGCGGTTGCTTATGTCAACCTCCTCTGAAAATCGATTTTTAGAGGCCGTTTAATTAAGTCAACCTCGTCTGAAAATCGATTTTCAAGGGCAGTTACCTAAGTCAACCGTCTTTAAAAATAGCTGTAGCACAAATAAATTCATACTTTTTTTTAAATAAAGTCAGATGAAGACAAAATTTATATCAAAATTGTTGAGCTCGACGAGATCTAAAACTTTATAGTTGATAAAATTTTTGTTTGAGATCATTTAGGGTTCCAAATATATAAATTAACTCTTAGATTTTGAATTTCAAATTTTTGAATTTTTCAAATAACCTTGGATGGAGAAATGTTCTATGTCAAAGTTGTAGTGCTCGACGAGATCTAAAACTTTATAGTTGAAAGTTTTCTCATTTAAGATTGTTTATGAGTTAAAATATTAATTACAAGATTTGTACATGTTAGTAGAAATAGACAACATCGTAGGACTAACACAAGTGAATGTGTAAAGCGGTGGTAGGGGAGAGATCGCGCGCGAGAGAGATCGTGGTTCGAATCCCAAGTGGTTGGCACTTATTCAAAATAAGTGAAAAATAAATCTTGTGTGCGGTGGCCGGTCCTTAGCTCTACGAGCTACATTAGAAATATTTTTTTCTTATTTTTATTAGACTCTAAATGATTTAAAAAAATGAAAATTATTTTTAGGAACGGTTGACTTATGTCAACCGCCTCTAAAAATTAATTTTTAAGGGCGGTTGTCTTAAGTCAACCGCCTCTAAAAGTCGATTTTAAGAGGCAAAATCAATTATTTTTACAATCGCTGGAATAGTAGCGGTTTTAAAACCGTCTCTGAAGATCACTTTTAACTCTCTCTAAAAATGTTTTCTGTACTAGTGGTAATAATTTTGGACTGCATGTTATTACAGGGGTAAATTAGGTGAGAAGTTGATGAAATGGTTGATGGCTTATAGGGAGGGCCACTATCCCTTGGGATTCAAAATGGGTTGATCCATCCATGCTTAACTAACGCCCTGTTCGCTTCGCTTATAAGCCGTACTTTTTCAGCCAACGAACAATATTTTTCTCTCACGACAAATCAAGCAACAGTACTTTTAGCCATGGTTTATCAGCTAAGCGAACAGGGCATAATGTGCCTATGATTGTATGTTAACAAATCAAGCTACTGGGGTGGCACCATTTCAAATGTGTTTGAAGAGTTGCTTCAATTTTAGAACTTCTGTATGGACTGGAAACGTTTCTAGTTCAGTACAGGTGTTCTAAAAAATTAACTGGAAACGCAGTATGAACTGTCAGATCCCATGGATGGTGAAGGACGAGAACAAACGAGAATAGGTGGCAAAATGGCTTGTTGAATTACGATTCCATCGATGCCTACCTGGTGGTGTCCAAGTTGCTCCATTTCACTCACCCTCTGCTCGATTTCTCCATAGGGTCATGCGTGCAGCCAAAGCAGGGGGTGCCATGGAGGGGGAGAGGACTGGGTGCGTGGGCGGAGTAGAGGTGGGGCACATGGAGGAGTGGACGGGGTCAGCGCAGGAAGAGCAGAGATGGTGCGCCATGGAGAGGGCGAGCGATGGATAGGGTGCGCAGGCGGAGGAGAGGCAGCACGGCTGCATGAGAACGAGGATTGGCTGCTGGGAATCAGTGCTGGTAGGTCATCGTTGGGTGTTATGGTGTTCAGATTAGATGGGCTCCCCTTAGTGGCCTGGGTGGGCTGTTATGGCATTGCTCTTCCTTTTCTATTTATTCTCACACATTTATGCAATTAAATCAATAGATATGTAACTAGTCTTTAAACACTTAATCACGTTTAATCTATGTTTAGGCGTCCTAGGCACTAATCAGTGTCTTAGCGCCTAGCGCCTTTTGAACCATGTCAGTGGCAATAGTGTGAGTAAATGTCTTCAACTTAGGTGCCCACTTTGGTTTATTTAGAAATCACAATCTGTACAAGCTGGGGGAAGGAGATTGGTGGATTGTTGGCGAGATTGTTATAATCCGATTGTACAATATACCCCTTTGTTTGCAATTGTGACTGAAATCTCAACAATCTTCCCAGTCCAAAGTGGAAACAAACAGGGACTAAGGTGTCCCCTCTAGGGTGCTTAATACAATCCCTCCATACAAGCTGAATTGGAGTCCCACATCACTATTTAGACTTCTTATGACATTAGATATACTGTTTAATAAGTTTGGTAACTCAAATGGACACTGTAGGAGTTCTGCATCCCACTTGAAACAACACTGTTTAATAAATCACTGATGGTATAGTGTGCTTAAATTTATCAATCAGATGTTGCATGCAAATGGTATTTATTAGAAGAATAGCAGGAAATAAATTTGTATTACCTGTACAACCACCACAACAGGTTGGTACCTTAAGACAGGCATCTCATGTGTTGTTCAAAATATCAGCTCCAGTGTCTCCACTGCCAATGCCCCTGCCTACGAGAGAAATGAGTCCAAGCAATAAGGAAACCAAAATGCACAGCAGAATTCAGACTGAGAAATTATTCTGTAGTGAATATGGATTTTTTTTTGAGTCATAAGCATAACTCCTTAGATCTAACTAATATTTGGCCTTGTACATGATAAACAAGGTACAACTTAGAAGTTAGAACTATTCGTGTGAAGTAAATGCCCAAAAGAATATATTTGTATATTTCATATGGCAGGGTAGATTAATGTGACAAAATCGCGGATCAATTACCGGGTTGGAAGGCAAGGAAGCAAATTAAGGCCATTGATAACAAAGGAGCAATTCCAGCCAATAATTGACAGAATCGCGGATCAATTACCGGGTTGGAAGGCAGATTTGATGACACGGGCTGGTAGGGTAGTGCAAGTGCAATTTGTCTTGACAGCCATGCTGATCTATCTAGCCATGGCTATAGATCTACCTCCCTGGGCAATTAAGGCCATTGATAAAATCAGAAGAGGGTTCGTGTGGAGAGGACGCAAGGAAGCAAAAGGTGGACATTGTCTCATCGCGTGGCCCAAGGTTTGTCGAGCAAAGGAGCTAGGTGGGCTTGGGATTTCTGATCTGAAATCTCTATGTATTGCACTAAGAGTAAGATGGCCATGGCTCAAAAAGTCTGAACCTAATAAACCCTGGGCAAGTTTGCCACTGCAAGTCAGCAAGGATGCTGAATGCCTCCTCTCCCTGGCCATTATTACTGAAATTGGTGATGGTGCCAATACCCTTTTTTGGAAGGATAAATGGTTGGCTGGTAAGAGCATTCAGGATCTTGCACCCAATCTGTATGTTCTAGTACCAAAAGGAAGGGCACGCAAACACACTGTGAAGACTGCTCTTGATGAGACGAAATGGACAGAAGATATCCAAGGGGAAATACCTGTGCAAGCTTTAATGGAATATCTTGAGCTATGGGATATGCTAGAGGATATAAGTGTACAGGAGGGGATCCCTGATAGGCATATTTGGAGGCTGTCCGCCTCAGGTAAATATACAGCTAAATCAGCCTATGGTGCACTTTTTGAGGGAGCCCTCAGTTTCGCCCCATTTGAGCGCATCTGGAAATCTTGGGCGCCCCCTAAGTGTCGTTTCTTCATGTGGCTGGTTGCTCACAATCGCTGCTGGACAGCTGACAGGTTGGCTCGAAGAGGTCTTCCTCATCCGGACCATTGTCTGCTATGTGATCAAGAAGAAGAGAACATCCAGCACCTTCTCATTGGGTGTGTGTTTGCAAGACAATTCTGGTATGACATCCTACATAGCATCGGACTGGCAGCACTAGCCCCGCAGTCAGATGTTTCCTCCTTTGATGATTGGTGGGACAAGGCGGTCTTGACAGTAAGCGAAGATGCGCGAAAGGGACTGAATTCCCTCATTATCCTAGGAGCCTGGACCATCTGGAAACATCGAAACGATTGTGTCTTCAACGGAGCTACCCCTAGATTATCTACAGCTTTGAACCTTGCTAGGGAGGAAGCCCTCCTTTGGTCTTTGGCTGGTGCTAGGGGACTGTCCCCGATACACAGCTCTTGATGTTTAGAGGGTCTCTGGTCATGGTTTTCTTCTCAAGCATAGGTGATTAGTTCCAGTCAGTAAGTGGAGGTGTGTTGGTGTAGTGTTTGTGGGTGTGGGTGTGTTTGGGTCTCTGTATGACTCCTTTCTCTTCTATTAATACAATGATACGCAGCTCTCCTGCGTATTCGAGAAAAAAAGATTAATGTGACTTGCCATAAGGATGTACTGTACCAGATAGAGATAGCGCAGACACGGAACCCACACTACTATGTTTAGAAAAGTTCTTTGTCAAATAAAGAAATATACATAAAAATGGAGGCAATGGACAAACTAATCTCTTCATGTTCTTAGTATGTACCACGCATATCATAATTAAGATTCGCGATTGTACCCATCAGACCTAGATGGACAACCAAGACGACCTGTGGTTCTTACATAAGTGTAGATGATTAATGGAGAGATAACGTAGATATAAGTATCAAATGAAAGACTACAACAACCATTGTCATTCCATATGTAATGTAGTCTTTATTTCAGATATCAGATGGTTCATGTTTAGGTTTTCTTCCTTTTTTTCTATTTTCCAAAAGTTAACAGCAATGTACCTTAGGTGAAAAAGAACAGTTCTAAAGATTGTCAGACAAACGGTAAGTTGCATAATTTACGTGTACAGCAATAGACAGTTGATGATGAACTTCTGTGCTATACTGCTATCTTTCACACAGTTCAGTAACAATAAAAGAAATAAAAAAAAATAGCTGTATGTGACAAAGAAAGATATTATCAATGGACAATGGTTCCTGCTATGAAGTTTAAGCACATGGAAGATTCTGCAACAACGAGACATAGGAGAAACAGAATTGGTACCTGTAGTATAGAAACTTGTGAAGGGATGATATGTGTCGATGATACCACATTTAAAAAGACTCTTGAATTGCAGTGACTTGAGTTTGATCATGAAGACTTGCAGATCAGCTGATACAAAAATTGCAATACCATCCTCATCATACCCGTGTATCACTATCCTGGATCTATCCCCCATTGGTCCCAGTGAAAGCAGCTTGTCCAGATTGATGGTTTTATGAAGCATCCATTTGGCACCACCCTCAGAATTGGGCCTCTTCTCCCATACCTGAATGCTGAACCCTGTCACAATGGCAAAGCCGAGCCTGCTATCTTCCATCCGCAAGATCTGAGACTGACTGCTAACTTGTGCTTGTGCAACTGGTGGGGTATCAAAGGCAGTTAGATTATTTCTATCCAAATCAAACTTAAGGATGCCGCTATTCCCATAACCAAGAAGCAACCAGTAGAGTGAATTCCCAACTAGGATGCTAGGCTTGAGCAACCAAAGCGGAGCCCTGATGGATGTTGAGATGATGTTGCTCCACACACCAGCATTGGACTCGTAGAGGAAAGCAAACGCATGAGGGTCAGCATCAAGCAGCACATCATCAGTCCGTAAGACCACCACCTTGAAGGATTCGAGTGGCGCCCGGCCGCCGGCGTGGTCGTCGCAGAGCAGCGCGCCGCCGCGGACAGCCAAGCGTGGGTCTTGACTGTTGAACCCCGGCGGAAGGGTCACGCACCGCTGGTCTCCGGCGACAGGGTCCCACACGGTAATCTCCAGGCGCGCCCGGTTGAGGATGAGGACGAGACCGTGGCGGCAGCCGAGGAAACTCAAACTCCGTCTCTCGTCGCGGGGCAGTGCCAGGGAGAGGCGCGCGGAGGGGATGCGGTCGGGCGGGTCTAGCGTGGGGGTGAAGTAGGGGATCCCGAAGTCGCCGATGTAGAAGCCGAGCAGCGGGGCTCGCCGGTGGTGAAATGCGCGGAAGCGGCGGAGGAATTGTGGGTCGGAGAGAATGCGGCGCCAGCGCTTGCTGACGAGGGAGGCGCGGGGGAGCGAGGACGGCAGTGGCGGGAGGCGAAGGAGGATCTCGCGGAGGATGTCGTCGTTGTCCGGCAAGGGCGCTGCCAGCACCGGCGAGGAGGGGCGGCGGCGGCGGCGCTTGGAACCCTCGCTCATCTGGACGTCGACGGACAAGAAAATCTAAAAATCTAGACCGTTTGGCAACGCTCAGCTTCACCGGTGAAGTTTTTTTTTAACAGTTTCACTAATAGCTTTTTTTTTTTTTCAAGCTGACATGTTTTGAAAGGCAAAACCAACTTCACATGAGATAGAACAGAATAAAAAGACCCTGATGCCCTTGTCCTTTCCTTTTCCTTTTTCTTTTTTTTTTCTACTCTATTCCTCATCTTCTTCCTCGGACCTCGGTTGTGCTCGTCGACTGCACCCTGGACAAGTCGACCGCACCCAGGACAACGCCCCCGGCGACTGCACCCCAGGCGGCCGCGCCCTGGACCACGTCGGCGGACGCGCCTGGCCAAGTGCCGTCGGACGCGCCCTGTCCTCGCGCCGGCGGACACGACTGGACCTGCGCCGGCGGCCGCACCCTATCCCCGCGCCGGCGGACGCGCCTGGCCGAGCGTCCCCATCCTGGTGGTCGCGCTTGGCCCCGTGCCATCGTGGCATCGTCCCCGCGGTCGCGCCTGGCCCCACGCCCCCGTCCCGGCGGTCGCACCTGGCCACGTGCCCCCGTCTTGGCGGCCGTGCTCGGCGAAGGCGCCCAGCGGCCGCATGCGCCCCACGCCAGCTGCCCCCGCATGCGCCCCGTCATGTGCTCCGGTGGCCGCGCCGTACTTCCAGCATAGAGATGAAGCTGCGCCCAGATGCGGACGATGGGTAAAGGTGAGAAAGGGATTAGATGGGGCCCACTTGCGTCAGATGAAGATGTAATAAGCTATTTTTTTCTGCTCTCTCACCTCCCATTGCTTTGTGAGGCTATCTCCAACGGCACGAAAGCAAACACGAGACCCATTCCAGTTATTGAGTCACGCACAGTGAGAAAAGAGAGCACTCAAAACTTGCCTTCTCCGACCATCAAACGCAAACGCAGAGCCCCGTCGGCGCCCCTCCCCTTCTTCCCCGACGCTCCTTCCCCTTCTTCTTCTTCCCCGGCCGACCCCTCTCCCGGCCAGATCTGGCGGAGCCCGCGCCCGGTGGAGCTCGAGCCCGCGGCCGGCGGAGGTCGCGCCCGCGCTCGGCGAACCTGCGGCCGGCGGAGCTCGAGCCCGCGCCGGCGTCGTTGCAGGTGACGCCCGTCCAGGCGTAGGGCGAGCGCGTCCACGGCGGCCGAAGATTTGCGTCGTCTCCGTCGAGGACGCTTATTTGCGTTTCCGTTCGGGTGCTAGGCAAAATAGGTTCGCTGATTGGGTCTTCTGTTGGACCGTGTATTTAGTTACCCAAACTACTGTGTAGAACACAAAATACATTTGGGTAACGTTATTGAAGACAGTCTGAGAGAAGGAAAAAACGGCTTCACCCATGAGCTATTTTAAAAAGGAGTATTTGGCAGAAGAAAAAAAAAACTCACAACAGCTCATGTTGTTTTGACCTGTGCCAAACATGTCCTTATTTACGGGAAAACAGATGGCATCGTTCCTCTGTTCGGTGGGGCCACTCACTATCATTGAAGCTACCGTTGGATTCCGCTCCAGGCTCCGGCTTCAGCTCGCCTCGCCTCCTTCCCCGCTGCCACCAGCTTGCTGCTCCTGCTGCTTCTGCTTCCATTCCCCTGTGTCTCTCTCAGATCCACGCCGCCTAGCTGCTCAGGCCCGCCGAGCGCTGGCCATGGCCGGGGGTCGCGGCGACGCGGCGAGCATGATAGCGGTGGGTCTGGTGTGGGGCGCCACCAACGCGCTCATGCGGCGAGGCGCGCTCGTCTGGGACCGCCGCGCGCGTGCCTCTCCCTCTGGCGGCAACGTCTTCCGGCGGTGGGCGGCCCTGCTCCTGACGTGGCAGTACTCAGCGCCGTTCGCCTCCAACCTGTGCGCGTCCGCGGCCTTCTTCGCGCTCCTCGGCGCCGCGCCCATCTCCGTGGCCGTCCCCGTCACCAACGCCGTCACCTTCGCCGCCACGGCCGCCGCCGCCGCCGCCCTCGGCGAGCGCGTCCGACTTGGGCCTGCAGTCCTCGGCACGGCGCTCATCGTCCTGGGCGTCTCGGTCTGCATCTCTTAGGCTGAAAGCCTGCTTGAGGTGAAAAATCCCATTCCAGTAGTTGCTTGCTACTTTGGTTTGGTTCTAGTTTTGATATTACAGTCCGTTAGAAAAAAAAAGGTTCTGACATTCGAGGGCAATTCTTAGATTTCGTTTCACCTCTGTATGTTGCCATATGAATGAATTATGGCCGGATTGTTGGTAGCAGCAGGCATCTGTGTTTCATTAGCTAGATGGTCTGAATACAGTTTCATTGTGTAATTTGGTTACTGAATGTCTGAATCCACTTCTGCTTGGATGAGGAATATATATACCTCCATTCATTACTTCTTGAGGGTTGACATGCCACAGCAGAGCTTTCTTCTACTCTTATGGCTTTTATTCTTCTTCAGATGATTTATTGGGGACACGGTTTATGGTTGACCTGCAATTCTTATGCGAAAGGTCTTACATTTTCAAGGTTTTGGAGCATGGATCACAACAAGATACCTGACTATTCAGAAAATAAAATAGATCACACCACAAGGTACCTGAATATTCAGAAAATAAAATGTATCATGCAGCAAACCCGGTTGCAATGAAGTCACTACACCATTAGCTTGGTAGCTGCTGGATTCAACAAAACATCTCCAAAAAAAAAGATGGGGACACAGAAACAGAGTTATTAAAGGGGACCTGGCCGCTTGAGGTGAAGAATCAAAATCAGTCGCTGTCATGGAGTGACAACTGACATTAGAATAACTTGTCCACGTGGCGTATGGTGAAAATCAGAACTAATTCTTGGTGGTTTTGTCTTTTGACTATATATGTTGGCATTCAATCAATCTTGTCCAGTTTGTTTTGGACCACGCCATTACATTAAAAGGGGGGGGTAAATGATCTCAATCCTTTATTGTCCTGCTATTTCATTGCTGAATCCATTTGTAGTAATACTATCTGTATCGAATCTGACAGTTCCACTTATTACTTGTGGCCTAAGTTTCTGATCCGTCTTCACATGATTTTAGTCTCATCCAAAGTTTTGCATTTTCCTGGTTTTTCAGGCATGAATCACCATAAGCTACCTGTATGTCAAAACAGGTTTGCATTGTTCAATGAACTAGGTTACCTGACACCACAATTATGGGGTTAGAACCTTAATTAACCTGTAGAATATTCTACCAGATTGTTGTCCTCTGCTTAGTGCTTACCACGTCTTTATGTGGACTGCCAAAGTGTTTGAAGGTACGGCCTTACTCCAGAGGTTACGGAGGCCCGCCAACTGCTGATGCTACATGCTAATTCTCACCCCACCACAAGAGGAGGCAATACCGAGTAAGTGGTGCTTACCAATCACTATCACTTTACGGTCATGGAACACCCTGTTAAGCGATAACATGAGCCTTGAGAATGTATGATGATTTATATGATCTTGATCTTGATGATTGGCTTTTTGAAAATGTGGCGGCATGAAATTTTGGAAACAACTTCAAGAGTAGGCATGAATGATAGTCACTAGCTGTTGACCAGCAACCGAACCACACCCATGGATTTGCCAACAAGAAAGCAAATGGCACGGTGTGTGAACTACGAAACTGCAACTTGCACACCATCATTCCGATAAATATATTTCAGCACCCAGCTTTTATGTTCCTACTATTCTGATAGCAACAGTACAATGCAAGCCTATACAGTTTTCATATTATGATGTAGCAAAATTTTGAAATGAAAAATAATGCTGGAAAACAGAGCAGCCAAATAAACAAAAGAAAATCTGGATCATTTGAATACTAATAGGCATATAGTATAGTGCATAGTATCCATAGTAAACAAAATTGACCTAAGAGGAAAGTAAACAACACTATAATAAATGCTCGTTTGCTCAACTCCAAGTTAAGTATTAATCTGCTAGATGAGCTCTAGCCAGTTTGGTCGCCATGAAGGAGATCCCCAATCATACATGGAGTGTAAAGGAATGACTCATATATACCATAGAAATGCTGATGATAGTGACGTTTTGGGCGTGAGTTTCCCAGATATTGAATCTTGGTGCTATTCAAGTGATAGGCAACAACTCCAAACGGTTCAACCATAAAGGCAACTTCCTTGTAAGGATGGAATCCCATAATGTCCAGATCTTCGACATCGGAGTCTTCCTGGCTTTCAATGCCAACATTAAATGTATCATCATTGTCAGAGTCCCACTCGTAACTCTCTTTTGATTGAGATTCAACATTGTGGTCCGTGTTGTGTGTATCAATATTTTCTTCGACATTCCAAGATCCATCTAGTTTTCTACCACCGTTATCATAAGGAATTGATGCCACATATCGAGCATAGTGCCCAACCTCAGCTTCATACTTCAGAAGCCACTCCATTTGACCACATGATTCATTGAGAATCCAAATCTTTAGTTGATGATCATGGATTATTCCAAAACATACATTATGCTGCAGTTTCCCCAAATATGGTTTTGTGCACTTAATGTTTGCTGGTGTTTCAAGAGCTGCCCCAGATTCTCGCTGGATTCTTCTACCACAACTAGAAATGCAAACGCAACTTCACTAGCGTCAATGGTGAATACCCCTCCTTGTCCTTCTTTCCCTTCCCCATTTAGGATGTTGTGATCTCAGATTGCTCCTAGGGCCTCATCCTCTTCTGGTACTCTGGGTTTTGCTATGTTGTCTATAATCCGGTGACTAAGAAATGGTTGCTACTGCCGGTAGGGTAGCAACCATTCTTGTGGTTCAGCTCGCTTGGGGTTCGATCTGATAGTCTCCTCGCACTTCCATGTGTTTGAATATGGGATCAACGATGATGACTCCATGGGTGTCAACATCTACTCATCTAATACTGGAGCATGGATCTTTAAAGAATCTAAATAGGGCGAGGGTATTGTATGTGATGCAAATATGGAAAGGTGTGTTTGTTAATGGTTTTATTGCACATGCTAGAGTTCACCTAGATAATTGTTGTTGATATAAAGGGAAGACATGGAGGAAAATTCATAGGCCAACTGGTGATGCAATCTCTATCCATGAAGCTCAGGGTCTAGTTGTTTATGTATTGCTTGATACTTTGAATAGGTATGAGCTTTCAATCTGGATCCTTGAAGACTATGGTACTAGTAAATGGACATTGAAGCATAAGGTGACCACGTTGGAGCTATTTGCAAAGAATAATATTGAAATTGGTATCGAGGTTTGTGATGCAGCCTATAGAGTGATTGTAGTTCATCCATAATGGAATTTGATTTTCCCTTGTTGGGAGGACAAAGCACTGCTTGCATATGACATGAACCGCAGTAAAGTTCATGTCCTCCTTGCCCTAGCCATCGGCTATCCTAGAAGTACCTAGAAACTATTATGTATGAGTGGCGGACCTCACTATCTTTTTTATGTTCCCTTGTTCATGGAGTCATTAGCAGAGCAGTAAAAGTGCATATATTGTATTTTGTTGTAATTATGTCATGCCTTTGTTTAGGTAGGTAGTTGTTTTGATTCTATATATAGGCCAATTTGGGCTTTGTAACTATAGGAACGGTGTATTAAATATTATTAATTGTGCTGCTTTGTGCAGGTGGAGTCTGAGTGCTTTTGAACAATTTTCCTACATTGGCTAAGAGGAAGAAGAGGGGTTCCATGGTGCATAGCCTACCAATTCGAAGGATGCACTAATTATATTCATTTTTGCCTAGCAAGCAGGAGTGCCACATAGGAGGAGCATAGCTACGTTGTTTCATTATGTAAGCCTATAGAGATCAGTACCTTTAGTTTGCAATCTATGTATCGTTGTGTTAGGACATCAGTTGAGAAAGATATTATGGTAACGTCCATTGTTGTTGTAAGAACATGGTTTATGGATGCAATGATTATATCTGTATGCTTTGTGTTCAGTAAGCTATTAAGAGCCATTTATTGTTTTGTTATTACCACCGTCATTGGTGGTGCAAACATCTAACACCATCGCTATTCGTATTATGTGGTAGGGATCAAAGTGTGTCACCACTGAATCATTTAGTAACCTGACACTGACTAAACGATCATCAAAGGTGGATCATGGTGCAAGGCGATGGTGACCATGACTTTGCACTTGTGGATCATATGCTAAAGCGACGGTGGTGTTAACCTCTACACAGGCGTCTCGGTCGTCGAACCAACAGTGAACCTGCACCATTGACAGTTAGGTCGAAGTACAAGGCGATGGTGCTGGTGACCACTACACAGGCGGTTGATGTGCCCACACAACGGTTTTGATAGCCTCGACACAGTCGGATCATTTGCCAATGCGGCAGTGTTAGTGTACATCCACAGTCGAGTCGTGCTCTAATATGACTGAAGTAAGGACCTAATCATGGATGGATCATAAGTCAATCGGTAGTGTTAGTGTACACCGCAGTCGGTCCCAGATGGTGACGGTGAAGGCTATGACCATCACTATCGATAGCTTACTACAGAGGCCAAAATTGGACTGCGATGTGGGTTATGACATGGCTATGAAAGGTGTGAGTGTAGTAGTGAATCCCAAAACTCATTGTACCTTTAAGATAATGCAAGACCCTTTCAAGTGCATGCCAACGATCATCGCTTGGGTTGGACATGTACCTACTCAACTTGCTCACAGCAAAAGAGATATCTGGTCTTGTTGCACTAGCTAAGTACATGAGTGAACCAATGATTGAGAGTAACCTCAATTGGTCTCTAGATATCTTCTTATTCTTTCTCAATGTCACACTGGGATCATAAGGTGTTGGAGAAGGCTTGATATCCATAAAGCCGAACTAGCTCAAGACCTTCTCAACATAGTGAGATTGCAATAAAGTAATCCCACTCTCATCCTTAATGAGTTTGATGTTTATAATCACATCAGCTTCTCCTAGATCTTTCATATCAAAACTCTTTGACAGAAAAGACTTGACCTCATTAATTGCATCAATGTTTGTACCAAAGATTAAAATATCATCAACATATACAAACATAATATAACAGATTCGCCCCCACCATGTTGATAGTACACACACCTATCTGCCTCATTTATGGCAAAGCCCGTACTAGTTAAAGTTGTGTCAAACTTCTCAAGTCATTGTTTAGGTGCTTGCTTCAAGCCATACAAAGATTTCAGTAACTTACACACCTTGTGCTCTTCACCTTTTACTATAAACCCATCAGGCTAATCCATATAGATTTCCTCATCCAACTCTCCATTAAGGAAAGTTGTCTTCATATCCATTTGATAAACGAGAAGACCATATGAGGCAGCTAGGGAAAGTAGCACTCGAATAGTGGTCATTCTAGCAATAGGTGAATAAGTATCAAAGAAATCCTCGCCTTCCTTCTGGGTATAACCCTTAGCCACAAGCCGAGCCTTGTACTTATCAATAGTACCATCAGGCCTAAGCTTCTTCTTGAACACCCACTTATAGCCCACAGGTTTATAAACAAATGGCAGCTAAGATTATTCCCAAGTTTCATTAGAAAGAATCGAGTCCATCTCACTACGAACAACTTCTTTCTAATCATTTGCATCTGAGGATGCATACTGCCTCTACAATAGAGGTGGGAGTATTCATCTATAAGGTACACCATGGAATCATCACCAAAAGATTTTGCAATCCTTCATCTCTTGTTCCTCACAGGAACTTCATTGTCATCATTCTCATGAACTTCTTCAAGTGGTTGCTCAAATGACTCAATAGGAGACTCGATAGGTATAGTAAAATCAGGAGCTATCTCAGAGGAAAATCTAGTATTGCTATGCATATCTTTCATAGGAAATATGTTCTCAAAAAATATAGCTATCATGAGATTCCATAATTGTATCAATATGCATATCCAGGAACTTTAGATTTTACTACTAAAAATCTATAGGCAATGCTCTAGGTGAGCATATCCTAGAAAGACACAGTCTACTGTCTTCGGTCCAAGCTTGCGCTTCTTAGAAATTGGTATGTTGACTTTCGCCAAACATCCCCACGTACGCAAGTATGAAAGTGATGGTTTCCTCCCAACCCAATCCTCATAAGGGGTTGTCTCTTTATTTCTGTTCGGAATTCTATTCAGGACATGACTCGCAGTCAATAAAGCCTCTCCCCACCATGCCTTAGATAAACCAACAGTGTCTAACATGGCATTCACCAAGTTAGTTAGCGTACGTTTTTCCTCTCAGGCAACCCCATTTGATTCGGACGAATAGGGAGGCGTCCTCTCATGAATAATACCATGTTCCTCACAGAATTCATCAAACAATCTAGGAAAATACTTCACCACCACGATCCGACCTTAGACACTTAATCTTTCTCTCTAGTTGATTCTCAACTTCAACCTTATAGATTTTAAAGTAGTCTAGCGTTTCATCCTTAGATTTAAGCAAGTAAACATAGCAAAATCTAGTTGCATCATCAATTAAAGTCATGAAGTATCTCTTTCCACCTTTTGTCAACACACCAATCATTTCGCATAGATTAGAACGTATGAGTTCTAGAGGTGCCAAGTTTCTCTCCTCCACTGCCTTGTGAGGCTTTCGAGGTTGCTTTGATTGCACACAACTATGGCACTTAGAACCTTTGGCAATAGTGAAATCTAGAATTAAACTCATGCTAGATAATTGTGACATCAATCCAAACTCAAATGACATAAAAAAGAGTGCCAAACACTCGAAATATCATTAATTGTGCCACAAATGTGATTCACTGACTTATTACAAAAATCTGCCAAAGAAAGATGGAACAAGCCTCCACACTCATAGCCTTTACCAATAAACTGTCCATGCTTAGACATTACTACTTTATTGGACTCTAACACTACCTTAAACCCATCTCTCAAAAGAAGGGAGGCGCTAACAAGGTTCTTGTGAATAGTAGGGACATGCCGCACGTTCTTCAGCTGCACGATCTTCCCCAAAGTAAACTTTAGATCTACCATGCCAACACCACGAATAGAAGCATGTTACCCATTCCCCATTAGGACAGAGGAACCTTGGAGCCCATGTTAAGAAGAAAACATAGAGATGTCAACACACACATGAATATTAGCACATGTATCAACCCAACAACTTGGGGATTGAAACACTGAAAGTACAGTAGGAACATTACCATACTCCTCATCAGCATTGCTAATAGTCACGAGGTTGACATTCTTCTTTTTCCATTTGAGGTCCGCTCGATCTAGACACTCATTGGAAAAATGAACAAGCTCTCCACAAGTGAAGCAACGCAACTCTGCATTGTTTTTCTTCTTCTCGAAGGTAGTTGTTAATTTGGCATTGAAAGGTTTATTCTCTCCTTTGTTCTTGCCATGTGGGTTTCTCTGCACCAAATTGATGCTAGAATGGCCCTCGTTCTCCTTCTCAATAGTGTTCTTAGCCGGAGCCTTCTCCTCAACATCAAGAGATGCTATCAGGTTTTCAACTGATATTTTCTGTCTCTTATGTTTAAGAGTTGTGCCGAAGCCCCTACATGAAGGAGGCAACTTTGCAATAATGCATCCGATCACGAACTCATCGAGTACGACACACTTAAGGAGTTCAAGTTCTCTTGCCATGCGCTGAACCTCATGAGCTTGCTCTACTATAGATCGGTTACCAACCATCTTGTAGTCATGAAAGCTCTCTATGATGTTCACCTCACCGCATGCATCTGATGCACCAAAGGTAGCATTCAGATGATCCTACAACGTCCTTCCTATCTTGGAAGTGCAAGTTTGCATCTACCAAATGGCTAGCAAGACTGTTCAGATTTGTTCCTCTAAAGATAGTGTTGTCTTTCCTGGAATCTTCTCTGATCTTCTTCAGAGATATTTTCCTCGGGCGAGACAACAGTAATCCAGAACACTTTCATAGCCTCTAGACAGAGCGTGGTCTTAACTCACACCTCTTAAAATGCGCACTAGAAAACTTTTTCTGGCCTCAGCGCGTTAGTGAAACCAGCCATAGTTAAATAAGGAAAAATCCTTTAATAAAGTTTTTGGATTGTTGAATAATTAGGCAATTTCTAATTAAACCAGAATATAAATCATGACAATCTCAGAAACTAGTATAAGCATAGTTCGTATACTAGTATGATTTAATAGCATGAATACAAGAACTAGTGTAAACATAGCCCGTACACTAGTCAGATTAAACAACATCAATCGAGACATTGGATCACAAGGTATGTACCTTTCGACTGTAGCAGGAGACGATGTCATCGGTGATGGACATGCAGGTGGTGGTGGCGCAAGGTCATCGATGAGCGGCGGAGGAAGAGCTTGGAGCAGTTGACGACTGATACGCCGGGACGTAGCGCCGCCTGACATGGATGGAAGATGACCCATCATGGAAGTCGGGAACAGTCGTGCGAAGAGCGCTTCCCAAAAACCTTATTCGTCCTCTCCCGGTATAGGATCGCAAGGACGAGTGTTGCGGAGACCTGTTCTCCCGAACGTCGGTGCACGCAGAAGATCGGGATGGGGGTAGCGAGAAGAGGAAAATACTATTTGTCTACCTTAAGATTTTTCAACTGAAACTTCCAATAATAAGATTTTTCCCAAAAACTTCCAATAGGGAGGAGAACCCCCTACCTCCACATCAATTAGCAATATGGTACTCATTGATGTTGCACCTTCCACCTCTACTCATGAGCTTAAACATTAAAGCCCATTAGAAAATATAGGTATTGGGCCTCTGAGATTTATTAGAATTTCTTCATATGAATTTAGGGGAATTATCCGTATAAATTCTAACACTGACAAAGCAATTGCTGAAAGGACGTTCTCGTGTTTCCTGTGTCTTAGACGGTCCTGGACGCCATCGCTGAAGGGAATTCCAGGATGGCGGCAGGCTATAGTGTAGGATGGATTTACTATAGGATAGGAGAGGTTGGTGAATGATTGCACAACCGAAATAATATTTTTCACGATTAACAAATCACTCCAAAACAATTCCAACACATTATCATAGTCACGAGACAGCATATTGATATGTTAGTAAAAAATACTGTGGATCCTACACCGTTGTTGCGATTGATCTCAAATTTTATCAGAGCGAACGAGATAAAATACTAACACAACTAGAAACGCGTCAAACGGATCTTTGGATTAAGAGATATTAAAAATGTAATGTTGCTATCTCAGATGAGGTCAAGAATTAATTTGCTAGATTTCAAGATTAAGAGAGGAAAAAACTCATTGTTCATGCAGATAAACAAATAACAAGCAAATTAATAAACTTGTTATTTGTTTATCTGCATGAACAATGAGTTTTCTTAATAAGCTTGTTATTCCGTTAAGAGAATCACCTCTGAAAATGCTATTTTCATGAGCGGTTGCTTATGTCAACCTCCTCTGAAAATCGATTTTTAGAGGCCGTTTAATTAAGTCAACCTCGTCTGAAAATCGATTTTCAAGGGCAGTTACCTAAGTCAACCGTCTTTAAAAATAGCTGTAGCACAAATAAATTCATACTTTTTTTTAAATAAAGTCAGATGAAGACAAAATTTATATCAAAATTGTTGAGCTCGACGAGATCTAAAACTTTATAGTTGATAAAATTTTTGTTTGAGATCATTTAGGGTTCCAAATATATAAATTAACTCTTAGATTTTGAATTTCAAATTTTTGAATTTTTCAAATAACCTTGGATGGAGAAATGTTCTATGTCAAAGTTGTAGTGCTCGACGAGATCTAAAACTTTATAGTTGAAAGTTTTCTCATTTAAGATTGTTTATGAGTTAAAATATTAATTACAAGATTTGTACATGTTAGTAGAAATAGACAACATCGTAGGACTAACACAAGTGAATGTGTAAAGCGGTGGTAGGGGAGAGATCGCGCGCGAGAGAGATCGTGGTTCGAATCCCAAGTGGTTGGCACTTATTCAAAATAAGTGAAAAATAAATCTTGTGTGCGGTGGCCGGTCCTTAGCTCTACGAGCTACATTAGAAATATTTTTTTCTTATTTTTATTAGACTCTAAATGATTTAAAAAAATGAAAATTATTTTTAGGAACGGTTGACTTATGTCAACCGCCTCTAAAAATTAATTTTTAAGGGCGGTTGTCTTAAGTCAACCGCCTCTAAAAGTCGATTTTAAGAGGCAAAATCAATTATTTTTACAATCGCTGGAATAGTAGCGGTTTTAAAACCGTCTCTGAAGATCACTTTTAACTCTCTCTAAAAATGTTTTCTGTACTAGTGGTAATAATTTTGGACTGCATGTTATTAC
Organism: Miscanthus floridulus; assembly: GCF_019320115.1. Lineage (NCBI taxonomy): Eukaryota > Viridiplantae > Streptophyta > Magnoliopsida > Poales > Poaceae > Miscanthus > Miscanthus floridulus. The sequence continues at coordinate 4,969,907 of NC_089590.1, read as the reverse complement.
AGGGGTAAATTAGGTGAGAAGTTGATGAAATGGTTGATGGCTTATAGGGAGGGCCACTATCCCTTGGGATTCAAAATGGGTTGATCCATCCATGCTTAACTAACGCCCTGTTCGCTTCGCTTATAAGCCGTACTTTTTCAGCCAACGAACAATATTTTTCTCTCACGACAAATCAAGCAACAGTACTTTTAGCCATGGTTTATCAGCTAAGCGAACAGGGCATAATGTGCCTATGATTGTATGTTAACAAATCAAGCTACTGGGGTGGCACCATTTCAAATGTGTTTGAAGAGTTGCTTCAATTTTAGAACTTCTGTATGGACTGGAAACGTTTCTAGTTCAGTACAGGTGTTCTAAAAAATTAACTGGAAACGCAGTATGAACTGTCAGATCCCATGGATGGTGAAGGACGAGAACAAACGAGAATAGGTGGCAAAATGGCTTGTTGAATTACGATTCCATCGATGCCTACCTGGTGGTGTCCAAGTTGCTCCATTTCACTCACCCTCTGCTCGATTTCTCCATAGGGTCATGCGTGCAGCCAAAGCAGGGGGTGCCATGGAGGGGGAGAGGACTGGGTGCGTGGGCGGAGTAGAGGTGGGGCACATGGAGGAGTGGACGGGGTCAGCGCAGGAAGAGCAGAGATGGTGCGCCATGGAGAGGGCGAGCGATGGATAGGGTGCGCAGGCGGAGGAGAGGCAGCACGGCTGCATGAGAACGAGGATTGGCTGCTGGGAATCAGTGCTGGTAGGTCATCGTTGGGTGTTATGGTGTTCAGATTAGATGGGCTCCCCTTAGTGGCCTGGGTGGGCTGTTATGGCATTGCTCTTCCTTTTCTATTTATTCTCACACATTTATGCAATTAAATCAATAGATATGTAACTAGTCTTTAAACACTTAATCACGTTTAATCTATGTTTAGGCGTCCTAGGCACTAATCAGTGTCTTAGCGCCTAGCGCCTTTTGAACCATGTCAGTGGCAATAGTGTGAGTAAATGTCTTCAACTTAGGTGCCCACTTTGGTTTATTTAGAAATCACAATCTGTACAAGCTGGGGGAAGGAGATTGGTGGATTGTTGGCGAGATTGTTATAATCCGATTGTACAATATACCCCTTTGTTTGCAATTGTGACTGAAATCTCAACAATCTTCCCAGTCCAAAGTGGAAACAAACAGGGACTAAGGTGTCCCCTCTAGGGTGCTTAATACAATCCCTCCATACAAGCTGAATTGGAGTCCCACATCACTATTTAGACTTCTTATGACATTAGATATACTGTTTAATAAGTTTGGTAACTCAAATGGACACTGTAGGAGTTCTGCATCCCACTTGAAACAACACTGTTTAATAAATCACTGATGGTATAGTGTGCTTAAATTTATCAATCAGATGTTGCATGCAAATGGTATTTATTAGAAGAATAGCAGGAAATAAATTTGTATTACCTGTACAACCACCACAACAGGTTGGTACCTTAAGACAGGCATCTCATGTGTTGTTCAAAATATCAGCTCCAGTGTCTCCACTGCCAATGCCCCTGCCTACGAGAGAAATGAGTCCAAGCAATAAGGAAACCAAAATGCACAGCAGAATTCAGACTGAGAAATTATTCTGTAGTGAATATGGATTTTTTTTTGAGTCATAAGCATAACTCCTTAGATCTAACTAATATTTGGCCTTGTACATGATAAACAAGGTACAACTTAGAAGTTAGAACTATTCGTGTGAAGTAAATGCCCAAAAGAATATATTTGTATATTTCATATGGCAGGGTAGATTAATGTGACAAAATCGCGGATCAATTACCGGGTTGGAAGGCAAGGAAGCAAATTAAGGCCATTGATAACAAAGGAGCAATTCCAGCCAATAATTGACAGAATCGCGGATCAATTACCGGGTTGGAAGGCAGATTTGATGACACGGGCTGGTAGGGTAGTGCAAGTGCAATTTGTCTTGACAGCCATGCTGATCTATCTAGCCATGGCTATAGATCTACCTCCCTGGGCAATTAAGGCCATTGATAAAATCAGAAGAGGGTTCGTGTGGAGAGGACGCAAGGAAGCAAAAGGTGGACATTGTCTCATCGCGTGGCCCAAGGTTTGTCGAGCAAAGGAGCTAGGTGGGCTTGGGATTTCTGATCTGAAATCTCTATGTATTGCACTAAGAGTAAGATGGCCATGGCTCAAAAAGTCTGAACCTAATAAACCCTGGGCAAGTTTGCCACTGCAAGTCAGCAAGGATGCTGAATGCCTCCTCTCCCTGGCCATTATTACTGAAATTGGTGATGGTGCCAATACCCTTTTTTGGAAGGATAAATGGTTGGCTGGTAAGAGCATTCAGGATCTTGCACCCAATCTGTATGTTCTAGTACCAAAAGGAAGGGCACGCAAACACACTGTGAAGACTGCTCTTGATGAGACGAAATGGACAGAAGATATCCAAGGGGAAATACCTGTGCAAGCTTTAATGGAATATCTTGAGCTATGGGATATGCTAGAGGATATAAGTGTACAGGAGGGGATCCCTGATAGGCATATTTGGAGGCTGTCCGCCTCAGGTAAATATACAGCTAAATCAGCCTATGGTGCACTTTTTGAGGGAGCCCTCAGTTTCGCCCCATTTGAGCGCATCTGGAAATCTTGGGCGCCCCCTAAGTGTCGTTTCTTCATGTGGCTGGTTGCTCACAATCGCTGCTGGACAGCTGACAGGTTGGCTCGAAGAGGTCTTCCTCATCCGGACCATTGTCTGCTATGTGATCAAGAAGAAGAGAACATCCAGCACCTTCTCATTGGGTGTGTGTTTGCAAGACAATTCTGGTATGACATCCTACATAGCATCGGACTGGCAGCACTAGCCCCGCAGTCAGATGTTTCCTCCTTTGATGATTGGTGGGACAAGGCGGTCTTGACAGTAAGCGAAGATGCGCGAAAGGGACTGAATTCCCTCATTATCCTAGGAGCCTGGACCATCTGGAAACATCGAAACGATTGTGTCTTCAACGGAGCTACCCCTAGATTATCTACAGCTTTGAACCTTGCTAGGGAGGAAGCCCTCCTTTGGTCTTTGGCTGGTGCTAGGGGACTGTCCCCGATACACAGCTCTTGATGTTTAGAGGGTCTCTGGTCATGGTTTTCTTCTCAAGCATAGGTGATTAGTTCCAGTCAGTAAGTGGAGGTGTGTTGGTGTAGTGTTTGTGGGTGTGGGTGTGTTTGGGTCTCTGTATGACTCCTTTCTCTTCTATTAATACAATGATACGCAGCTCTCCTGCGTATTCGAGAAAAAAAGATTAATGTGACTTGCCATAAGGATGTACTGTACCAGATAGAGATAGCGCAGACACGGAACCCACACTACTATGTTTAGAAAAGTTCTTTGTCAAATAAAGAAATATACATAAAAATGGAGGCAATGGACAAACTAATCTCTTCATGTTCTTAGTATGTACCACGCATATCATAATTAAGATTCGCGATTGTACCCATCAGACCTAGATGGACAACCAAGACGACCTGTGGTTCTTACATAAGTGTAGATGATTAATGGAGAGATAACGTAGATATAAGTATCAAATGAAAGACTACAACAACCATTGTCATTCCATATGTAATGTAGTCTTTATTTCAGATATCAGATGGTTCATGTTTAGGTTTTCTTCCTTTTTTTCTATTTTCCAAAAGTTAACAGCAATGTACCTTAGGTGAAAAAGAACAGTTCTAAAGATTGTCAGACAAACGGTAAGTTGCATAATTTACGTGTACAGCAATAGACAGTTGATGATGAACTTCTGTGCTATACTGCTATCTTTCACACAGTTCAGTAACAATAAAAGAAATAAAAAAAAATAGCTGTATGTGACAAAGAAAGATATTATCAATGGACAATGGTTCCTGCTATGAAGTTTAAGCACATGGAAGATTCTGCAACAACGAGACATAGGAGAAACAGAATTGGTACCTGTAGTATAGAAACTTGTGAAGGGATGATATGTGTCGATGATACCACATTTAAAAAGACTCTTGAATTGCAGTGACTTGAGTTTGATCATGAAGACTTGCAGATCAGCTGATACAAAAATTGCAATACCATCCTCATCATACCCGTGTATCACTATCCTGGATCTATCCCCCATTGGTCCCAGTGAAAGCAGCTTGTCCAGATTGATGGTTTTATGAAGCATCCATTTGGCACCACCCTCAGAATTGGGCCTCTTCTCCCATACCTGAATGCTGAACCCTGTCACAATGGCAAAGCCGAGCCTGCTATCTTCCATCCGCAAGATCTGAGACTGACTGCTAACTTGTGCTTGTGCAACTGGTGGGGTATCAAAGGCAGTTAGATTATTTCTATCCAAATCAAACTTAAGGATGCCGCTATTCCCATAACCAAGAAGCAACCAGTAGAGTGAATTCCCAACTAGGATGCTAGGCTTGAGCAACCAAAGCGGAGCCCTGATGGATGTTGAGATGATGTTGCTCCACACACCAGCATTGGACTCGTAGAGGAAAGCAAACGCATGAGGGTCAGCATCAAGCAGCACATCATCAGTCCGTAAGACCACCACCTTGAAGGATTCGAGTGGCGCCCGGCCGCCGGCGTGGTCGTCGCAGAGCAGCGCGCCGCCGCGGACAGCCAAGCGTGGGTCTTGACTGTTGAACCCCGGCGGAAGGGTCACGCACCGCTGGTCTCCGGCGACAGGGTCCCACACGGTAATCTCCAGGCGCGCCCGGTTGAGGATGAGGACGAGACCGTGGCGGCAGCCGAGGAAACTCAAACTCCGTCTCTCGTCGCGGGGCAGTGCCAGGGAGAGGCGCGCGGAGGGGATGCGGTCGGGCGGGTCTAGCGTGGGGGTGAAGTAGGGGATCCCGAAGTCGCCGATGTAGAAGCCGAGCAGCGGGGCTCGCCGGTGGTGAAATGCGCGGAAGCGGCGGAGGAATTGTGGGTCGGAGAGAATGCGGCGCCAGCGCTTGCTGACGAGGGAGGCGCGGGGGAGCGAGGACGGCAGTGGCGGGAGGCGAAGGAGGATCTCGCGGAGGATGTCGTCGTTGTCCGGCAAGGGCGCTGCCAGCACCGGCGAGGAGGGGCGGCGGCGGCGGCGCTTGGAACCCTCGCTCATCTGGACGTCGACGGACAAGAAAATCTAAAAATCTAGACCGTTTGGCAACGCTCAGCTTCACCGGTGAAGTTTTTTTTAACAGTTTCACTAATAGCTTTTTTTTTTTTTCAAGCTGACATGTTTTGAAAGGCAAAACCAACTTCACATGAGATAGAACAGAATAAAAAGACCCTGATGCCCTTGTCCTTTCCTTTTCCTTTTTCTTTTTTTTTTCTACTCTATTCCTCATCTTCTTCCTCGGACCTCGGTTGTGCTCGTCGACTGCACCCTGGACAAGTCGACCGCACCCAGGACAACGCCCCCGGCGACTGCACCCCAGGCGGCCGCGCCCTGGACCACGTCGGCGGACGCGCCTGGCCAAGTGCCGTCGGACGCGCCCTGTCCTCGCGCCGGCGGACACGACTGGACCTGCGCCGGCGGCCGCACCCTATCCCCGCGCCGGCGGACGCGCCTGGCCGAGCGTCCCCATCCTGGTGGTCGCGCTTGGCCCCGTGCCATCGTGGCATCGTCCCCGCGGTCGCGCCTGGCCCCACGCCCCCGTCCCGGCGGTCGCACCTGGCCACGTGCCCCCGTCTTGGCGGCCGTGCTCGGCGAAGGCGCCCAGCGGCCGCATGCGCCCCACGCCAGCTGCCCCCGCATGCGCCCCGTCATGTGCTCCGGTGGCCGCGCCGTACTTCCAGCATAGAGATGAAGCTGCGCCCAGATGCGGACGATGGGTAAAGGTGAGAAAGGGATTAGATGGGGCCCACTTGCGTCAGATGAAGATGTAATAAGCTATTTTTTTCTGCTCTCTCACCTCCCATTGCTTTGTGAGGCTATCTCCAACGGCACGAAAGCAAACACGAGACCCATTCCAGTTATTGAGTCACGCACAGTGAGAAAAGAGAGCACTCAAAACTTGCCTTCTCCGACCATCAAACGCAAACGCAGAGCCCCGTCGGCGCCCCTCCCCTTCTTCCCCGACGCTCCTTCCCCTTCTTCTTCTTCCCCGGCCGACCCCTCTCCCGGCCAGATCTGGCGGAGCCCGCGCCCGGTGGAGCTCGAGCCCGCGGCCGGCGGAGGTCGCGCCCGCGCTCGGCGAACCTGCGGCCGGCGGAGCTCGAGCCCGCGCCGGCGTCGTTGCAGGGTGACGCCCGTCCAGGCGTAGGGCGAGCGCGTCCACGGCGGCCGAAGATTTGCGTCGTCTCCGTCGAGGACGCTTATTTGCGTTTCCGTTCGGGTGCTAGGCAAAATAGGTTCGCTGATTGGGTCTTCTGTTGGACCGTGTATTTAGTTACCCAAACTACTGTGTAGAACACAAAATACATTTGGGTAACGTTATTGAAGACAGTCTGAGAGAAGGAAAAAACGGCTTCACCCATGAGCTATTTTAAAAAGGAGTATTTGGCAGAAGAAAAAAAAAACTCACAACAGCTCATGTTGTTTTGACCTGTGCCAAACATGTCCTTATTTACGGGAAAACAGATGGCATCGTTCCTCTGTTCGGTGGGGCCACTCACTATCATTGAAGCTACCGTTGGATTCCGCTCCAGGCTCCGGCTTCAGCTCGCCTCGCCTCCTTCCCCGCTGCCACCAGCTTGCTGCTCCTGCTGCTTCTGCTTCCATTCCCCTGTGTCTCTCTCAGATCCACGCCGCCTAGCTGCTCAGGCCCGCCGAGCGCTGGCCATGGCCGGGGGTCGCGGCGACGCGGCGAGCATGATAGCGGTGGGTCTGGTGTGGGGCGCCACCAACGCGCTCATGCGGCGAGGCGCGCTCGTCTGGGACCGCCGCGCGCGTGCCTCTCCCTCTGGCGGCAACGTCTTCCGGCGGTGGGCGGCCCTGCTCCTGACGTGGCAGTACTCAGCGCCGTTCGCCTCCAACCTGTGCGCGTCCGCGGCCTTCTTCGCGCTCCTCGGCGCCGCGCCCATCTCCGTGGCCGTCCCCGTCACCAACGCCGTCACCTTCGCCGCCACGGCCGCCGCCGCCGCCGCCCTCGGCGAGCGCGTCCGACTTGGGCCTGCAGTCCTCGGCACGGCGCTCATCGTCCTGGGCGTCTCGGTCTGCATCTCTTAGGCTGAAAGCCTGCTTGAGGTGAAAAATCCCATTCCAGTAGTTGCTTGCTACTTTGGTTTGGTTCTAGTTTTGATATTACAGTCCGTTAGAAAAAAAAAGGTTCTGACATTCGAGGGCAATTCTTAGATTTCGTTTCACCTCTGTATGTTGCCATATGAATGAATTATGGCCGGATTGTTGGTAGCAGCAGGCATCTGTGTTTCATTAGCTAGATGGTCTGAATACAGTTTCATTGTGTAATTTGGTTACTGAATGTCTGAATCCACTTCTGCTTGGATGAGGAATATATATACCTCCATTCATTACTTCTTGAGGGTTGACATGCCACAGCAGAGCTTTCTTCTACTCTTATGGCTTTTATTCTTCTTCAGATGATTTATTGGGGACACGGTTTATGGTTGACCTGCAATTCTTATGCGAAAGGTCTTACATTTTCAAGGTTTTGGAGCATGGATCACAACAAGATACCTGACTATTCAGAAAATAAAATAGATCACACCACAAGGTACCTGAATATTCAGAAAATAAAATGTATCATGCAGCAAACCCGGTTGCAATGAAGTCACTACACCATTAGCTTGGTAGCTGCTGGATTCAACAAAACATCTCCAAAAAAAAAGATGGGGACACAGAAACAGAGTTATTAAAGGGGACCTGGCCGCTTGAGGTGAAGAATCAAAATCAGTCGCTGTCATGGAGTGACAACTGACATTAGAATAACTTGTCCACGTGGCGTATGGTGAAAATCAGAACTAATTCTTGGTGGTTTTGTCTTTTGACTATATATGTTGGCATTCAATCAATCTTGTCCAGTTTGTTTTGGACCACGCCATTACATTAAAAGGGGGGGGTAAATGATCTCAATCCTTTATTGTCCTGCTATTTCATTGCTGAATCCATTTGTAGTAATACTATCTGTATCGAATCTGACAGTTCCACTTATTACTTGTGGCCTAAGTTTCTGATCCGTCTTCACATGATTTTAGTCTCATCCAAAGTTTTGCATTTTCCTGGTTTTTCAGGCATGAATCACCATAAGCTACCTGTATGTCAAAACAGGTTTGCATTGTTCAATGAACTAGGTTACCTGACACCACAATTATGGGGTTAGAACCTTAATTAACCTGTAGAATATTCTACCAGATTGTTGTCCTCTGCTTAGTGCTTACCACGTCTTTATGTGGACTGCCAAAGTGTTTGAAGGTACGGCCTTACTCCAGAGGTTACGGAGGCCCGCCAACTGCTGATGCTACATGCTAATTCTCACCCCACCACAAGAGGAGGCAATACCGAGTAAGTGGTGCTTACCAATCACTATCACTTTACGGTCATGGAACACCCTGTTAAGCGATAACATGAGCCTTGAGAATGTATGATGATTTATATGATCTTGATCTTGATGATTGGCTTTTTGAAAATGTGGCGGCATGAAATTTTGGAAACAACTTCAAGAGTAGGCATGAATGATAGTCACTAGCTGTTGACCAGCAACCGAACCACACCCATGGATTTGCCAACAAGAAAGCAAATGGCACGGTGTGTGAACTACGAAACTGCAACTTGCACACCATCATTCCGATAAATATATTTCAGCACCCAGCTTTTATGTTCCTACTATTCTGATAGCAACAGTACAATGCAAGCCTATACAGTTTTCATATTATGATGTAGCAAAATTTTGAAATGAAAAATAATGCTGGAAAACAGAGCAGCCAAATAAACAAAAGAAAATCTGGATCATTTGAATACTAATAGGCATATAGTATAGTGCATAGTATCCATAGTAAACAAAATTGACCTAAGAGGAAAGTAAACAACACTATAATAAATGCTCGTTTGCTCAACTCCAAGTTAAGTATTAATCTGCTAGATGAGCTCTAGCCAGTTTGGTCGCCATGAAGGAGATCCCCAATCATACATGGAGTGTAAAGGAATGACTCATATATACCATAGAAATGCTGATGATAGTGACGTTTTGGGCGTGAGTTTCCCAGATATTGAATCTTGGTGCTATTCAAGTGATAGGCAACAACTCCAAACGGTTCAACCATAAAGGCAACTTCCTTGTAAGGATGGAATCCCATAATGTCCAGATCTTCGACATCGGAGTCTTCCTGGCTTTCAATGCCAACATTAAATGTATCATCATTGTCAGAGTCCCACTCGTAACTCTCTTTTGATTGAGATTCAACATTGTGGTCCGTGTTGTGTGTATCAATATTTTCTTCGACATTCCAAGATCCATCTAGTTTTCTACCACCGTTATCATAAGGAATTGATGCCACATATCGAGCATAGTGCCCAACCTCAGCTTCATACTTCAGAAGCCACTCCATTTGACCACATGATTCATTGAGAATCCAAATCTTTAGTTGATGATCATGGATTATTCCAAAACATACATTATGCTGCAGTTTCCCCAAATATGGTTTTGTGCACTTAATGTTTGCTGGTGTTTCAAGGGCGCTGGCTGGGCGGATGCAGTGCCGGGCGAGCGGCCCCAGCGCTAGGGAAAGGCGAGCATCAAGAGGGCGGTGCGGTGGAATGGCGAGCGGTCGGTGGAGAGGGTGGAAGGCAGGCAGCAGCGCTCTGGTGCAGTGTAGAGAGGGGATGGCGGCCGGCCGGGCCGGTGGAGAGCGCAGTGGGAGTGCGGCCACGGTGGAGCACATCGTGCCAGCGTGGGGAACTCGTGGCGAGTGGAAACGACATTTCTGGAGACGAATAGAGTTGAGGCGAGCGTGGACATTCTAGTTGGGCCATTCGGACCATTGCAGCCCACGATAACGTGTGCGTCCGGACGTGAGGAGAGCAGCATTTCCGAACTACTATTCTTCTTCCTTTTTGGCGAAGGACAGGAAATTTTTCATCTGTGTCGCTAAACGCCATTCATGAAGATGAATGAATTTCATAGAGTAGTATCTACTTATGAGCTTGTTCTGAGATTCGTTCTTGGAGGATTTGAAGGACGTCAGATCATGGCAGGATCATGTTATCTGTAGCAAACAAAAGATACTTCTTGTTGTGAGTAGTCTGTTCGTGAAGAAAAATCATGTATCCACTCAAAACTTTTGTTTTGCAGATCTATTTTTCGAAATATAGACAAATTTTGACATGAACCACCATAATTTATTTTTTTAAAAGATAGCTCGCTTCATTTTTTAAAGGCGGTCAAGGAATCATCGCCTCTGTAAATTCATCGACCATTTTCAGAGATGGGCTTACTCTCTCTCTCTCCCTCTCTCTCTCTCTCTGAGTCTCCCTCCTCTGTAGTCTCTGTCCTCGCCCTTGCCCCGCTCATGCCCAAAACTCTCCCGACGACTCCGTGCTCGAGGCCCTCCTGCTGTTCCACACCTGAGGCCTCCATACCCGACGCCCCATCAGTGACCTCCAAGTTCGACTACTCCGAGGGCCAAGGCCGAGGCCAAGTCCGAGGTGGATCTAGCAAGCGGCGACAGCCTTTTTCGTTCCTCCCTATCTCGGTCAAGTACAGATCTCAGTGTGCGCGGAGGAGGATCAGGTGGAGCTCAATCTCCTCAAGTTAACTTGATCTATGACAAAGTTGTAAATCTCAATATAATCTATAACTTTGTAGTCGGGAAGTTTTTTATTCGAAATTGTTTAAAATCATAAATATGTGTTTTAAGTTCTTAGATTTTGAAATTCAAAATTTAGAACTTCTAAACCATCTTGAATGTTAACATGATTAATACCAAATTTTTAGTAGTTGACCCAATCTACAAGTTGTAGTTGATAATTTTTTTTATCTGAAATTGTTTAGAGTCTCAAATTTTGTTTTTGAGTTTTTATTTTGATATTCAAATTTTTAAAATTTTCAAACAATCTTGAATGGAGGGAGGCACATCCTATACCAAAGATCAAGTGCTTGACAAGCTTTAAAATTTTGTAGTTGAAACTTTTTTCGTTTGAGATTATTTAGTGGACAAAATTTTCATTAGAGTATTACAAAATATCAATAAAAATAGCATCTCATATATACTCACAAATGCGTATAGTGTACTGGTAAAGAGATGATGTGCGAAGTGAAGGTCATGTGTTTGAATGACCATCTCTGTAAATATCCTATTAACAGAGACTATTTGATAGAGACGGCCTGCTTGTCTGTCTCTATAAATAGAAAAATGCCCACTTTTAAAAATGAATTTGATATAGCAGTGTACACTGGCCGAGCTACAGGGTGGGCCACGGACCACCTTGTAGATTTGGCCCAAAGTGTAGTACCCTTCACTCCCTCAGTATTCGGCTGTGGACTTTGCTGGGCTGGCCTATGTGCTTCTGCTGCCGAATCCTGATGGAGCCTGAAAGCGAAGTCCAAGCGACGTCCGCGTCTCCGTGACTTGCATCTTAGTCTTCTGAGTTCTGACTCCAACCATCCAAACTCGTACTCAGGGTCTCGACGATCTGTATTTGCAGCAGCCGCGTAGCCACCGGGCGGCCAGACGTCGGAGTCAGAGGCAAGGCTAGCAACGCACGACCTGTACGTTGATCATGATATCCTTTCTTCTTTACTCGAACTCTGTATGCCCTTTTTTTTAATTGTGTTTTGTAATTCATATACTTGTGCACCGACATTAAATTTATAGCGGCTACAAAAAAAATTTAGACAATGGACAACCATAGCTACAAATCCTAGCTACCCACTGGCAGTGTAGTGTACCAAGATTCGAGTCATGTCTTCTAAAAACTGGTCTACAAAACATGAATTTGGTTATCATTCCTGCATCAGCGGAGTGAAACTTTTCTAAACTAAAGTTACTGAAGTCCTACTTGCGTTCTAGAACAATGACACAAGAATGACTTGATAATTTGGTCACAATAGCTTTTGAGAGCGAAATAAATCGTTAAGAAGATTAGTTATGATTATATCATTAGATATTTTATTTTAAATAGCACTAAGAGAATGATGTTTTTCAAGTAAAGATTATGCAATAGGAGAATAGGTATAGATTTTTTTTATCATATAATACATTTTTTAGAAAATATAATATGTTTTAGCATATACGCTATTTTTCTAGACTAGCAGGACCCATATTAAAGTTTAGAATAAATCCCCCAATTTTACTGGAAGGATGTTGTTATGATTTGTGTATCAGCCATCTAAACCCTCTTTAGACATGTGGGCTCTCTTTGCGATTTAATGCGGGCTGCGTAGGCCTTAACCACGGGCTGCTCTAGGAGCCGAATTTTTTACTATTTGACCCTTTTTTGAAAGTTTCTCACAAATAGACTCTTGACGGAAAGAATTCAGGAAATGGACCATTGGCTCGGCGCCAGAGTGACTGGCGTCAAGCTTGGCGCCGAGCTCCTGGGCATGGGGTATTGGCCTACCAGGGGGCTCGGCGTCAGAGTGACTGGCGCCGAGCTCGGTGCCGTAGATCTTGGCGCCGAGCTCGGCGCCAGTCACTCTGGCGTTGAGCCCCCTACATTTAACCCTAGCCCAACCTTCTTCCACGAGCGTTCTTCCTCTTCTTTCTCCTCCCTCTCGGGGTTTTCTCTCCCCACTTCACCCTACCTCACGAATCGACATATTGGACCTTGAAAACCTTGATTTGATCCGTAGATCTTCGAGAGCAAGGTATACTCGCTCACCTCCTTGTTATTTTCGCATCGATTCGGTACATATTAGTCGGATTTTTGAACCTAAGAATCGTCATCACTTAGGGTTTCATTGTATCCCTCAATATATGTATTATACGACCGTAGGTTGATTCCAAGGCGTGGAAAAAGCTAGCAAACCAAGCCGCATGTAGTTATGTTATGGGTTCATTGTTGTGGATGAAATGAGAAACCCTAGGTTTGAGGTATAATGTTAACTGCTTTTGGTTCTTAGAACGAAATTTGTTGTATTGTAGTTATGGTTCTCATTGATTTTTTTGTGATGTTTTTATTTATGTTTGTTAAATTACATCCGTTTTGTTAGATGCAAGAAATGTTTCGGGAGGAGTTTTGGCGAAAACAGGGTCGTCCTCGAGAATTATACCCCGACGCGTCTAGCAAAGATGCCCCCGTCCCTCCTGACCTTCCTGTCCCTAACTATGACTGTGGTTTGCCGGCCCATGTTTTTCAATCAAAACATCTGGACACAGTCGTGCGTTGCTTCTACACATGTAGTCGGTTTAATGTAAGGAATTGTTTGTACTATCCTTTTTCTTTATTTGTTTAAGTATGGTACTAATATTTTGTTAGAATCTCGTTGTTTAGGACCATGAGAGGTGCTTTTTCTTTCAGTGAATCGATGGTGCAGACAAGTTTGATCCTAGGTACCCCTTTTTCAACGATTGGTTTAGAGGGAGACATCCACGTGAGCACTTCAAGCGGTGGGTTCCACCCCCCTAACCCTCCGGCAATGACGGCTAAGGAGAAGCACCTAGCCGTAGTTAAACGACTCGAGGAACCTCCTCTGTGCGATTGCGGAGATCGAGCTATGATAAACCCTGAGAATACGTTGGAGTTTGTGTGTCCAAACAAGCATGAAGTAAGTGCAAAGTGTATGTGTTAAAATCTTGAGCTATATGTGTTCATGTACTAATGTCTCATTATTTAGGTGTATTCAATGGCGAAGTGTCGTTTCAAGGAGTGGTTGTATGGTCCTAAGAACCAATGGCCGGAAGAATCACGGAGGGTTAAAGAAAAGAAGAAAGAACGGGTAATCTACAAAGCACCTCCTGTCATGTGCGAATGTGGTGTAAAATCCAACTATGGCCTTGTCCCTTCGGAGCTTGGAATAGGCCATTATTGTGGTTATATGATTGAGTATGATGAGGTTCGTTATTTTTCTAGTAAACATGAAATCGTATTTTGTTTGTTTTGCTAAGACATATATGATATAATATTTCTTTTGAACAGAGCACTAGGAAATGCAGTTGGGAATGTTATGATGATCAAGCTAAGTTCTTGGATGAACTGAAGAAGAGGCAACTAATTGCACGGAAGAGGGGATATGGACCTGACTACGTCAACCTATTCGTTAAACATCACAAAGAAAAGATGTGTGAGTTTGCTAGACAGCACAGTATTTGTAACCCGATTGATGTTGGTCTTAACAAATGGAGATTGGAGATGCGGATGACGTTAGAGGAGGAGAGGGCAAGGAATGAGGCAAGGGAGGAGACAAGAGTACAGATGCAGGTCTTGAACGAGCATGTTGCTACATTATGTGCCAGTGAGTGCTTGAAAACCTTTTTTCGTTGCCTGGTTTTAAATGTAATATAATCGCGTTGCTAACTGATTGCATTTTATATATGAAGGGATTGGTTGCAGCGGGGAACATACTGCAGAGGTGACCAGCAACCACAACGACCAGCCGCACGGCGTAGATGACGTGACAGCCTCTATTGTACAAAACTATGTTAACTGAAAGAATATAACGTATTAATGATATGTTTGAAAGAATATTTTAAATCTTACGTCTAGGAAGCCAAGTATGTAGTCGTCATTGACTCTCGGCCGAACACGCTCGATCTCTTCAACTGAGCATTTCAGTGTATTGTCCTGCAACAAAGTTTTCAATAATAAGACTTCTGAACAGATAGCATTTAGTTTTGTACAACATATAGCATTTACTTCTGAACAGATAGCATTTACTTCTGAACTCAACGTAACAAAATAAGGCGATTGGCTTACCACTCTGTCTAAGATCGGTCCTGCCTCCACCTGCCTTCCTGCACGAGTGGACTGGTCGTACGCCGTGTCTTCATCGTCGGAGGACTCGATGTCGGCGTAGTCAGTTTTGGTCCACTGTAGCCTGAGCCTGCACCATGTCGAACACTGGTACCAAGCTTGGTACCGCCTAAACTCATGGTTCGTGTGCGGCTCGTTGTTGTCGTCCATGTTGTCGTGCATCTCCTCCCATTCCTCAATGTAGGACTGGTGGTGCCTCTCCCAGTCAAAAATCTTCTTGTTCCTCTGACGATCCAACCAGCACGTTTGTCATCATTACATTAATCCACGTACGTGGCACCATATTAT
Organism: Miscanthus floridulus; assembly: GCF_019320115.1. Lineage (NCBI taxonomy): Eukaryota > Viridiplantae > Streptophyta > Magnoliopsida > Poales > Poaceae > Miscanthus > Miscanthus floridulus. The sequence goes on along the minus strand of NC_089590.1, from coordinate 4,954,755 downwards.
AAGAAATGGACCATCATCATGAGACATTTAAAATATCAAAACACTTACTTGTGTAAGTCAACGCCAGTCGAGAACAGAGGCATAGGCCAAAGCTGTCTCACTCCAAATTGGCGTGCAACCCTATCTGGCAGGTGGTACTTGACAGCATAGAATCAGATTAGAGGACACCTCATCCTATAGAAGTAGTCGTCGGCCCCACAGACGTTGCTCAGCTGAAAAGGAAGTGCGTCCTCTCCACCATACGGCTCCCACTCCACCTGCAACATGTCCAAATAAGATGTTAGATGGTATACTAATCCTTTTCAAAGCAGCATGGAAAATAAAATTTACTTACACTAGACGCCGTCAGCGAATCTAGCTCGTTCGTGTACTCAATGTACGCCCAGTCTATCCTCATGTGTGGAACCCTGACCTGGTCCCAAAGGTACGCCCACGTCGGCTGGCGACTTGGAGGCTAACCTTGGAACCACTCACGGTGAGCTAGAACCTCTGGACGACCAACTGGAAAACAAGACCACATCCACAGCTGTAAGAGGTACATGCATCCACCAAGTGATGGGTTCATCGTAGACCAATGACACCCCTCGCACAGCTGCCGGTATAGAAAACACAAGACTACAGAGCCCCAGCTGTACTGACCCACCTGGTCCCAGTCACTGAGGTAGTGGATCCACATCCAGGATGCATTGTCACCCGTGGCATCGGGAAAGAGAACGCAAGCAAAAAGGTGTAGGATCCACGCTCGGCAGTAGTACCCAACCATCTCCTCATCTGCCTCCTCGGGGCACTGTGCGAACTCTGCACGTAGCCATGAGATGGGAACTCCAAAAGTGCGAGCCCCTTGCTCGCCAAGCTCACGCCCAAGGAAGGCCTCCACTCGTGCTCTCCAGCCCTCTGACCTACACTGCCCGGTGACTGGGTTCCCATGAATCCTTAGGCCTAGCATCTTCTAACAGTCCTGAAGCGAGACTGTCATCTCCCCGAAAGGTAGGTGGAAGCTATGAGTCTCCGGCCGCCACCTATATTTAAGACCAAGCAAGATTACTTGTCAAAAAGTCAATCGCATGAACAAATGTCCATGAATGGAGGCAATGATTCACTTTAATACCTGTCTACCAACGCAGTTATCGCTGCTGAGTTGAACTTGGGCAATCCACGATGAACCTAAAAGGAGATGACATCCAGGCCAGCTCTTTGTAGGATAGGAGTGTACCTATCGTCGTACCGAATGTCCAAGAACCCACTGTGGGTCCTAGAACGAAGGTGCGGAAGGTCCTGCATCGAATAAAACATAGTCACATGTTACTTCATGAACACATGTACGAATAAAACTTGTAGATTATTACCTACCCTAGCGCAACGAGACGTCCTCAGTGGGTCTCCTCGTACGTCGGGTCGAGCAGGTGGAATTGCTCCATCCTACAAAAAAAGTGAATGAATTAGAATTGCAATGTACAATGAAACATGAACTTACAAATGTATAAGTAATTGACACAAATACAAGCATAAATTGAGACTTGCATAATTAAATATATGAATAAGACAAATATAAAATAATACTATAAACCAATAGTCCTACCTCACTAATCTACCAACGGCAACTTCGTGAGTTGTGTCCAAGTCTACCGCACTTGCCGCACTCGTACTGCTCGGGATCAGTAACAAATGGAGTTCATCTCCCATGCCTAGTTCTTCCGGGTATCTGATCCATAACCATCCTGTGCCTCTTCCTCTGCCTTGATCCACGCTTGTTCCAACGGTAAGCTGGATCCGCAATGTACTACGGCCCATCATATGGAGGCCACTCTCTAGGGTCCTGGAAAGGCACGAAGTGGGGGCTCCATGTGTTCACAAGCGTGTTGACACTGAACTCGTGAGGTATCCTCCTCTCGATATTATAGTTGCGATGCCTAGCTGCTGCCACCAAATGAGAACATACAAAGTGGTATTGCCTTGGTTTACCACAAGTGCATTTGAAATCTTGGAGGATAACCACATGTATCCTTGACTCTCGGACCTCGCCGTTGGACGTTGTACCGCCCCTATGCTCAACCTGATAAGTCCCTGTGGCGTGGTCAAAGCATGCAACCTCATGTGTGCCAGCCCTTTCTCTTGCCTTCTCTAGGTGTGCCTTTGGTTTCGTAGCCCATATCTCTCCATCACTCATCAACTGCAATGCATGGGCGTGTCTATTGTTGAACCAGGCAATAAGCTTATAGAAGGTGAATTGAACAATTGCATTCACGGGCATACCACGTATCCCCAATAGCAACTTATTGAATAACTCTGCCATGTTGCTGCACTGAAACTCGTACCTCCAGCCACCGGCGTCATGAGCTCTCGTCCATTTCTCTAGATCCCTCATCAAACCTATGAGCCATTGTCTACCTTCTGCATTTGATGCGGTTCTGACCTGCTCCAACTTTTCCCTAAAGTACTTGTCCTCAAGCTATCAAGCAGCCTCCTAGAACATATCAAAGTTTTTCTTAACACTGTCCTTTCAGAGTAGATTCTCGGCAAGGTGTCGAGTACACCAACGATAGTGCAAAGGTGCATACCCCTCTAACTGCTCTCGCACGGCATTAAGTATGCCCTGATGCCTATCAGATATGACGCCAACCTCCCTACCAGGCCCAACCATGTATATCCGGACTAGCCTCAAGAACCATTCCCAATTGTCATTGTTCTCCTTCTCAACTAAAGCAAATGCCAAAGGAACCAACTTGTTGTTCGCGTCACAGGATATGGCTATAAGAAGTGTGCCCTGGTATTTGCCAATCAAGAATGTACCATCAATAGAGAAGATGGGACGACAGTGCCTAAAAGCCTCGACACACTGAGGGAAGCACCAGAAGGCATGGAAAAATATCTGCCTCCCATCCTTCCATGCATTAGGTTTTGTGATGTACTCATAATGCATGCCTGGATTCACCGCTTTGATTGCATTGAAAAGAACTGGTAGCTGCTCATACCCATCCTCCCAGTCCCCATATATCATCTTCCACGCTCACTGCTTAGACCTCCAAGCTTTACCATAAGTTATCACATATCCTCCATACAATGCCTCAACGGTCCTGATAATTGTTCTCACCTTCATGTTGGGTTCTCCCTACAAAATTCCCATCAATCGCTTGGCAATGAGGGTAGATGTCAACTACCGATGCCTCAGTGTCAGCTCATGGTCAGCACAAATGTGTGGCTCAACAACTTTTGTGATCTTCCATTTTCCGGTCACCTGTTGCTTCCTTGCACAAACCCTCCATGGGCAGCGTTCCTTGTCACACACAACTATATAACGGTGCTCCACATATGAATGCAATACCCTGTAAGGCCTCTTTCGTATCACTGCAAAAGCCTGCAACCATCTCTTCAAAGCAGGGAGGTCATTGAACACCCTCCCCTCCTCAATTACCATGTTAGGACCGGCCTCAAGAGCTTCTAGGAGCTCATCATCACGTCCTTCTGCAATTGCCTGATCAGAATGAGCAAGATCACTGAACTCATGAACTCTAGGATCACGACGGTCGGGAAAGATACGCCTCATCATCTCAACATCACTCTCCATCAGCTCTCCAATAGGACGATCATCATCAGAATCAAGAGCCCTAGCCATCTCATATGGCTCTGAATCATGCATAATTTCAACACTATTGGAGCCATGGAATCCATCTCCAAAGTGCACTTGCGCAACAACATAGGGCACATCCATATTCTCAGGAATGTCTCTTGCAACGTCATTACAGAAATGAGGAAAGAATGAAAGAAATAGATGTAAGGAAGGGGGTAAGCTCCCAAAAACCATGCGGTTAAGACACTTACTCGGATGATTCTGTGTCAAAGGGATCTCATAAAGAGGATCTGCCATGAAAACATGAGTATGACAACCATCTCCAAATACCGCATTGGGGGTAGATTGAGCATCAGGAACCGTAGGCGCAATCTGCACATGCAGGTAAGGTTCTGGAACAGGAGGGTCGATGTGTGCCGAATGATCCATTGCTGAGGTAAACCCATGAGGGATTGGATCAACTAACACCCGACGCACAACCACGTCCAAACATTGCAGCTAGCTCTTCATAGCCGATCTCACATAGTTCTCCCACTGATCCGCACAACCAATTGAGATCATTCGCCTGAAGATATTCGGAGGACAACCTAGGTGCAGTACACCATCAACTGCAATGTCATCATCTCCAAAGCAATGCAGCTCCTCTCGAGCCCTTGCAACCATCTCATTAAATGAAGGCCTATCATTGAATAGCACAGGCACGCTTTGCATGTTAAGAAACTCAACATATCCATAGCGATCGCTTTCAACCGTGCCTCCATGATATATGGTCACTAGGTTGTCCATCTATTTCAAAAACGTAACGAAACACATGTCCTTTAGTCCAAATTAGACGATAGATATTACCTAACAAGTACGGGCTAACTACAAACTAAGTAATCAAAATAATAACTACGTATATATTTATAGTGTACTCACTAAATAGCTAGATCATATGTAGTTAACTACAAATATAACTACATATCTAAGTAGCTATCTAACTATATCTATTTACCAATGTATCTATGTTCCTATCTATCTACATATATATCTCACTAAATCAACTAACTGAGTCATCACAGTAACTAGTAAATAACAAACACCAACTAAATAGGGACATTGCATATTCATAATTTTTACCTTTCCGGGTCGGTGGATGACGGGCGTAGGTCAAGGCGAAGATCTGGGCCCATGGTGGCGCGGCCGACGATAGAGGTGGCGCGCGGCGGCCGCGGGGTGCTCAGCGCTCCGCGCGGCGAGTCTGGCTCGACGGGCGCGGGAGGCATGCCGGCGGTGGACGGCGGCAAGGCGGGGTGAGGCCGGCGGTGGAGGACGTGGCGGCGCGGTGCTGCAGCCAACCACGGGCAACGGCGCGAGGGCACGGCGGCGCGGTGCAGGCTTGGGCGAGGGAGCAGCAGCGGCGGCGCGGCGCGGTGAGGGCGCGGGCTCGGCCGCCGGAGCAGCAGAGACGACGCGGCGCGGTGAGGGCGCGTGCTCGGCCGTCGGAGCAACAGCGGCGGCGCGGCGCGGCATGGGCGGGCGCGGGCGCGGCGCGGGCGCGTGCGCTGGCGGTGCGGGCACGGGTGCTGGCGTGGCATGGGCACGGTGGCGGGCGCGGGTGCAGCGGTGGAGCGGCGACGGCGCGGGCAGGGTCGGCTAGGGCGTGAGGAAGAAGAAGAAAGGTGGAGCGGCGGTGGCGGCAGATATTTTCGTTGTCGGCGCTAGAGTGACTGGCGTCGAGCTCGGCGCCAAGATCTACGGCGCTGAGCTCGGCGCCAGTCACTCTGGCGCCGAGCCCCCTGGCAGGGCAATACCCTATGCCCTTGGCTCGGCGCCAGTGACAGTGGCGCCGAGCTCGGCGCCAGTCACTCTGGCGCCGAGCCAAAGGTCCATTTCCTAAATTTTTTCCGCCAGGGGTCTATTTGTGAGAAACTTTTGAAAAAAGGCCAAATAGTAAAAAATTCGGCTCTGAGAGCTGTATAGAATGATTCGTGCTGCTGTCGCTACAAAAAGGGTGGTTTTAAGTGTGTTATATATGCCCCTAAAACAGGAGGTTGTTCGGCTGATAGTTTTTGTAGATGATAAATCGGATACGGCTGTTTTGTTGTGAAAGAAAAACACTATACCATAGTTGATAAATTCAAGTGAACAAGACGTAGATGTGTTATATATACAGAGTACTCCAAGTATAAAATTTAAACGATCAGAAGAAGCAAAAATAGTACTAACCGATCCGAAGACATGTCTAAAACTAGGAGCATCTATAAAAATTCTTTAAAATTACTACTTAGAAAACTAATCATTATACTCATTTTCACAAATAAATTAAAGGACAATATGTTGCAGAATAGTGAGCACAATATTAGAATTTGACCCGCATCATTACTATGACCAGATGCTAATCCTTACACGAGCCCTGGCCATTATATAAAGAGTTAATTGAAACGATGTCATTATAATTTTTGTGGATCAAAAAATATTATTACAATTCCCCTATTATGAGATATGCCGTTATAATTCTACCGACACCTGAAATCTATCATTTTATATGTCTCTCGCAACCTCAGGTCCAGTTGCAGGTCTACATACATATACGGTCTTTTGTACCAAATACCCCCTTTCCACCTCATTTACAGCCAAGCCCCACGCGTCATCACTCCTCTTCACCTTGTCACCTCCTCTCTCACAAAGTTCGGATGGATGAGCAGTGAGGCGAGCGGGGCCCTGCTATCAAGCATGCGAGTGACACGTAATGTAACTACACCGTGCTCCGCTGGCATGACTGCCATTGGTGGCCCGCGAGCTGGATCCGGTCGCCACCAGACCGAGGTGAGCTTGGCTCACGCGCGGATCTGGCCACAACGCCGAGCTAGCATCAAGCACGGGCATTGGCATGGAGCTAGGTCGGTTGTTGGAAGCGCTAGCATGGGGCGGAGGCCGACGACACCGATGCAACCGGAGTGGAGGACGTCAAGGAAGACGAGAGGGAGTCCTGATAGGGAGGAGGTGGCGGCCTCGGGTGCTTGTGCGAACAAGGATGGCACGAGCGCTAGAGCCAGCCCCGCCAGCTCCATGGTCGCACATTGCTCTAGGTGGACTTTAGGGGGGTTAGCGTCTCTCTGGACACTACTAGAAATATCCACTTCTATGAAGAAAATCGTAATGACGAATCTAAAACCATCATAAAAAATCACTTTTTATGACGAATATTTTGGTTCCGTCATAGATCATCGGTGACCATCCTCGAACCCCCTTATCTATGATGAAATCGGATATCGTCACAAAAAATGTCATAGAACATTATATGGTTTCGTCACAGATTACTCGCGCGACCGTTCCTGCTCATCTGTGACGATCTTATTTAGAACTGTGATGACCAAGGCTTCGTCATTGAACTAATTACATATCTGTGATGAAGAATATTCGATCTGTAGCAAACGGCACTTCGCCATAAATCTTTACACGGTCCTTTCTCCATTCGACGTGTACATGTGGGACCTACAGTTACTCATCCGTGACATTGGCAATTCATCATAAAAGTCTTCACTCGGTCCTTTTTCGTCATAAAAGTCTCTGCTTGGTCCTTTCTTCATCTGACGTGTACCTATGGGACCATTCTCCATCCGAACTGTGGGACCCCTGTGGGGTCCGACGGCTTGCATGTCACGTGTACCTGTGGGACCTTTCTCCATCTCCATCCGACCTGTGGGACCCGATGACTTTCGTGTCACTTGTGGACCCTTCTCCATCCGACCTTTGGGACCCGACGGCTTACGTGTCACATGTACCTGTGGGACCTTTCTCTGTCTAAAAGCTCTAGTTTGGTTTTGGTGAATTGATGAAACCCTAAGTGCCAACCTAGTTTATCAAGTGATCATGAGATAGGTAGCACATTCCAAGTGGTGAAGCAAATGAAGATCATGACATGATGATGACGATGCCATGGTGATGATCAAGTGCTTGGACTTGAAAAGAAGAAATAGAAAAACAAAAGGCTCAAGGCAAAGGTATAAATGGTAGGAGTCTTTTTGTTTTGGTGATCGAGACACTTAGTGAGTGTGATCACATTTAGGATCGATAGCCGTACTATTAAGAGGGGTGAAACTCGTATCGAAATATGGTTATCAAAGTGCCACTAGATGTTCTAACTCATTGTATATGCATTTAGGATCTAGTGGAGTGCTAACACCCTTGAAAATATTTGTGAAAATATGCTAACACATATGCACAAGGTGATACACTTGGTGGTTGGCATATTTGAGCAAGGGTGAAAAAGATAGAGTTGAAAAGGAGTTAGTCACGCTGGTCATGCAGTGACCGAACGTTGGGGTCCTGCGTCTGGTCAGTGGAAGCAGCGAAGACGCTGGCGTCGGTCTTCGACCAGACACTAGGTCACTAAGTGACCGGACGCTGATGTGGTGCGTCCGGTCCTGCTGACGTGGCAACACACAGTGAAGAGGGTGACTGACTGGATGCTGGGTGAGTCCGGTCAAGGGTGACCGGACGCGTCCGATCGTGAAAAATCGTCTCTAGATGCTTACTGGAAACGACCGAACGCTGAGATCCTACGTCCGGTCACTTCGAAGTAGCGCGTCCGGTCACTACTTAAATGTACTGATGACCGTTGAGATTGGGTGATCAACGTTTGAAGTAGGGGACATGTGGTAAGCATCGAGCGACTAGACGCTGGGGTCCTGTGTCCGTTCACATTGACCAGTGCGTCCGGTCGCCCTGTGTTTAGTGCAGTGAGGAGCCCAACGGCTCTATTCGTGGGAGCTCTCTATTTAAGCCCCATGGCTGGCTCAAGCTCACTCTCTTGGCCATTTGTATTGACATAGCAACCTTGTGAGCTTAGCCAAAGCCCTCCCACTCATCTCCATCATCGATTCAACATCTTTATGAGATTAGGAGTGAATCCAAGTGCATTGCTTGAGTGTTTGCATCTAGAGGCACTTGGTGTTCGTGTTTTGCTGTGGGATTTGCTTGTTACTCTTGGTGGTTGCCGCCACCTAGACAACTTGGAGCAGCAAGGATCGTCGAGCGGAGGTTGGTGATTGTCTCCGGCTCCGATCGTGGTGATTGTGAGGGGTTCTTGACCTTTCCCCGGTGGAGAGCCAAAAGGTACTTTAGTAAATTGCTCGTGGCTTGTGTGATCCTCATCTTGTGTTGGTTGTGCGGCACCCTATTGAGGGTTTGGCATGTGATGCTAATTAGCGCGTGAACCTCCAAGTGAGTGAATCGCCACAATGAGGACTAGCTTGCCGGCAAGCAAGTGAACCTCGGTAAAAAATCTTTGTGTCGTTATTTGATTCTAAGGTGATTGGTCTTCATTGGTATTCATTCATTGATTGGTTCCTTCCTCGACACGGCAGTATAACCATCTTGCTCACTCTCTTTACATTACCGTAAACTAGTTGTCAAGCTCTTTAGTGTAGCTAGTTGTGAGAGCTTGTTAGTTTGGTTAGTGTGGCTCTTTAGTTAGCTTTTGAGAGCACACTAACTTAGTGTAGTGCCATAGCCATTGTGTGGTTAGAAACAATAGAAACTAGAATTGTGGTAGGTGGCTTGCATTTTTGGTAGGCTAGCGCAACACTTGCTTCTCCTCATATTTGTCTAACCAGTTTGTTAAGTGTTGTTGTAGAAACTTTTAATAGGCTATTTACCCCCCCCCCCCTCTAGCCATTGGGACCTTTCAAGTGGTATCGGAGCCGAGGTCACCATGATTTGAGGCTTAACAACCTTCGGTGTAAAAATGGCTCAAATCAACAACACCAAGTAGCCACCCCAATTTGATGGCTCAAATTATCCCTATTGGAAAGCTAAGATGACAACTTATATCAAGTCAATCAATAGGAAGGTTTGGAAGGTGGTGGAGACCAAAATTGAGATTGAGGATGAAGAGGCTCCCACCGCCGCCGAAGAGATGCTACTCCAAAATAATGACATTGCTCATAGTGTCATCCATGATGCTTTGGATGAGAGAACATTTGAGCAAATCAAGAACATTGAGAGAGCTCATGGGGCATGGAAGAAATTAGAGGAATCATTTGAGAGCACTCAAGCCATGAAGGGTGCAAAGGCATACATTCTCAAAGAAAAGTTTGCAAGCTTCAAGATGAAGGAGGATGAGAGTGTGCCGGAGATGTTTCATAGGCTTCAAGTGCTTGTCAATGATCTCAAAGCACTTGGAGAAGAGGTGAAGGACAAGGACTTCTCCCACAAGTTCTTGAGATGCTTACCTTCAAGATTTGGCACATTGGTCACTATTCTAGTGAGGAGTGGTTTGGACACCATGACACCAAACCAAGTGTTGGGAGACATAATGACCGATGATACATATAGAGATGATGATGAGAAGAAAGAAAAGAAGGAGAAGAAAGATGAGAAGAAGGATGAGAAGAAGAAGAGCGTGGCATTCAAGGCCACATCATCTAAGGGCAAGGCAAAGCAAGATACATCAAGTGAAGATGATGGTTTATGGGATGATGATGATGATGAGAAGAAGACTCTCTTTGTCAAGAGATTTGGCAAGTTTATGATGAAGAAAGGATATCGTGCTAGAAGGAAGAAATCTTCATCCAAGAACAAGGAAGAGTCAAGAAGGTGCTTCAATTGTGGAAGCAAAGATCATCTTGTCGCTTAATGCCCATACAATAGTGACAAAGATGATGACAAGAAGAACAAGAAGAAGGACAAGAAGGAAAAGAAAGAGAAGAAGGACAAGATGACCTTCAAGAAGAAGAAGGATGGTTCATATGTGGTCACTTGGGATAGTGATGCTTCCTCAAGTGATGATGATGATAGTGATGATGACAAGACCACCAAGAAGAAGGCACTTGCAAGCATTGCTATCAATGAGAAGCCTTCTCTCTTCGACACTCCATCATGCTTCAAGGCTAAGGCCACTAAGGTACAAATTTGTGATGATGGAAGTGATGAAGAACATGATAATGAAAATGATAGTGATAGTGGTGATGATGAACCTACTAAGGATGAACTATTTGACATGCTAGAAGATACTAAAGAACACTTTGGCATTAAGAGAAAGGAATGCAAAAGCTTGCATAAGGAACTAAAAGCCCTTAAGCAAGCCTTTGATGAGCTTAATGCATCTCATGAGAGGCTAGAGGAAGCCCATGAGAAGCTTGGCAAGGCTCACAAGAAGCTTGAAAAAGCTCATTCCTCTTTGCTTAATGAATAAAATAAAAAGAAGCATGTTGAGACTTGTGATGTAGGCTTAACTTGTGATATAATTGATGAATCATTATCTATGCCTATCATTGTTGCTCCTGCTAACCCTTCTTGTAGTACTTCTACTTCCACCGCATCTAGTAGTGATGGTCTCACTTGTGATGCCTCACTAATGGTTGAGAATGAGGACCTCAAGAAGGAGGTTAATAAGCTCACTCACACCTTAGCTAAGGCCTATGGTGGCGAGGATCGCTTGCTTATGTGTTTGGGTAGCCAAAGAGCTTCTCTCTACAAAGAGGGATTGGGCTATACCCCCAAGAAAGGCAAGGCGGCCTTTGCTTCTCATAAGACTAGTTTTGTGAAGAACAATGGTCGGTTTTGCACTAGTTGTAAGCAAGTTGGTCATAAAGAGCATTAATGAAAAAATAAGAGCAAAAATGCTAAAGTATCCTCTATTAAGCTTGATTCTTTTTATATGCTTACAAAGGGTACAAATGGTGTGAAGGCTAAGTTCATTGGTAAACCATGGATGGGCTCAAAGAAGAAAGCCATTTGGGTACCAAAGAGCTTAGTGACTAACCTTCAAGGACCCAAGCAAGTTTGGATACCTAAAAAGAATTGATCTTCTTTTATAGGTCAATTACAAAGCCAGAGGAAGGCATTAGGTTCTTGATAGTGGGTGCACTCAACACATGACCGGTGATGCAAGAATATTCAACTCAATCAATACAAATGACAATGATGGTTATGATAGTATCACATTTGGTGATAATGTCAAAGGCAAGGTCAAAGGGCTTGGTAAGATCGCAATATCCAATGACATGAGCATATCCAATGTATTGCTAGTAGAGAGCTTGAACTTCAATTTGCTATCCATGGCTCAATTGTGTGATCTTGGATTCAAATACATATTTGGGGTAGATGATGTAGAGATCATAAGTGTAGATGGCTCTAACTTGATCTTCAAAGGCTTTAGATATGAGAATCTATACTTGGTTGATTTCAATGCTAGTGAAGCTAGATTATCTACATGCTTGTTCACTAAGTCTAGCATGGGTTGATTATGGCATAGAAGGCTTGGTCATGTTGGAATGAAACAATTAAATAGATTGGTTAAGCATGACTTGGTTAGAGGCTTGAAAGATGTAGTGTTTGAGAAAGATAAGCTTTGTAGCTCTTGTCAAGCCGGAAAACAAGTTGGAAACACCCATCCTAAGAAAAGCATGATGAGCACTAGTAAAGTATTTGAGTTATTGCACATGGACTTGTTTGGGCCAACTCAATACACTAGCATTGGTGGAAACAAATATGGCTTTGTGACAGTGGATGATTATACTAGATACACATATGTATTCTTTCTAGTGGACAAAAGTGATGTGTTTGCAACATTCAAATCATTTGTTAAGGGCATTCACAATGAGTTTGAAACAACCATCAAGAGAGTTAGAAGTGACAATGGTAGTGAGTTCAAGAACACTAGAATTGATGAGTTTGGAATTAGACATCAATTCTAGGCCAAGTACACCCCGCAATCAAATGGCCTTGTTGAAAGGAAGAATAGAACACTCATTGATATGGCAAGGTCTATGTTTAGTGAGTACAACGTGAGTCAATCTTTTTGGGCCGAAACTATCAACATGGCTTGCTATTGTAGCAATCGCCTCTATTGTCACCCATTGAAAGAGAAGACACCATATGAGCTCTTGAATGGTAGAAAGCCCAACATTGCATATTTTCGGGTCTTTAGTTGCAAATGCTATATCTTGAATAAAGGCACTAGATTGGGCAAGTTTGACAAGAAATGTGATGAAGGATTCCTACTTGGTTATTCCACTACAAGCAAAGAATATAGAGTTTGGAATTTGGATAGTGGTACTCCTAAGGAAGTTCATGATGTTGAATTTGATGAAACCAAGGGTTCACAAGAAGAGAATGATAACTTGGAAGATGTTAGAGGCATTCAACTTTCAAATGCCATGAAGAACATGTATGTTGATGAATTGAGGCCTCACTACTAGGGATGTGTACATCAATGATGCTCTTCTTTCGTCACTGAAGACTCTAAAATCGTCACATGTATTATTTTATGACTAATTTGTGACGATATGGTATTCGTCATTGAATGCGCGTCATATTTTACCTACCGTGACGAAACGTCTATTTTCGTCATAGATGTGCATTTGTTCTATGACGAAATGGCCGTCGTCATAGAAGTGTATTCTTTCTATGACGATCTATTTTCGTCATTGATATAGCCCCTTTTTCGTCATGACTTGCCGTCTGTTAGGCGGCCAGACGACGTCTGCCACGCTGGCAGCTGACGTGTCTTGTCCACGTGGCGCGTCCACATTACAGGTGATGTGTCCGACCACGTGGCAGCTAACGTGGCCAGTGATGTGGATGGTCTACGTGTCCAATTTTTATTGGGCCACAAGGCTTGCTGTGATAGGTTCTCATTTTCGTCACTGAAGTAAATAGAAATTCGTCATAGAATCAATTACCAAATCATCACAGAAAGGTCAGATAATTCATCACAAGTGCACATGCTGATTTCATTACAGAATGCAAATAATACTGGAATGACCAAAAGCTTCCATAAATTAACAGGTCCAGTATTCCAATGACCAACAACTTAATCAACAATTCTAAACTCGGTTCACATAACTCACTAGACATCACATTTGAACTACTAGTTTCATCTCAGTTCACATTAACATCACAGGAAATAATAAACCATCAGCAACATAAGTTACTACATAAATAAAATCACCAGCAGACCCCTTGTTGCTTATCTCTGTCAGCTTCTTGTACTCCTCCATCTCCTTTTGTGTCCTCGCCAGCTTTTCCTAGGCTTCTTCACTTCTCTTCCTGAGTTCATCGATTTCACCTTGTACAGCAGCCGTAGCTTCAGCTGCTAGTTGCTCCCGAAGCTCGCTTTCATTTTACGATGATGATTTGGAGGATGGCACTAGTTTGATGCCAACACTCTTCAGGAAAAGGTTTGAGCTGTTCTGGGAGAGCACCTAGGACACAACCTGCACACTGGACACTGCTGTCTCACCTTTAGCAACAGGTTCTGTCCTCAAAGCTTCCATATTTGACTGAAACAGCAATGACCCATCATTAGTTGATACTTATTGCATTAATTTGAGGAGGAAATATCACACAAGATGTATTTTAAAAAATAAAAACCTATGCTGCATTGATAGAAACTGATGTCAAAAAACAACCGTCACAAATTTATCACATGTCATTTCATATAGGAAGCAAAAGATATCATTAATCCACCATATACGAAGCAACATATCTCATTAATCCACCATACATTTTATATAAGTCAGCTATATACAAAACTGATGGCTATAAGAACAACTATGTCTAGACATCGAGCGACATATAAAAACTGATTCCAATATATTGAGGGACCGAAAAAAAATGGTGAGAAGTAACAGCTAGCACAACTTAAGTCTTGGATTTCAGGGTGTACCATTATTTTCCACACACACATCACAGGGGGAAGCTTGTTCGGCTGCTTCAGCTGTGCTTCTTCCACATGCATGACCACTTGGACATGTTAGTCTCCTGCATAAAAATATTGTAGGACACAAGGCTGCATTAACTAACTGTGGCGATCATGTGAGGAAAATAAAAATAAAAATAAGCATTAACTAACTGCAGGTCGCGTTCTGACCAAATCTTCCTTCTTAAAACACTTATGTACTATCTGGATGGTTAGTTAAGATGTGCATATATGAATATATCTGCTACCAGCAGTACTTAATTTCATTATCCACGCTCAGTCAACAGATGCTTAAGATTGAATGGTTACTCTTCCAAGATCAGTTGATACTAATGGAATCTGATAACTCAAAGTAAACATGGAACAGTATCCTAGGCAGCATTGTAGCATATAAATAAAGCCAATGCTTTGCAAATATTTCAGATGCATTGATCTGAAGCTTTCATACCAGAGCTAACTACTGTGGTAGCACAGAATAGAAATCATTGAACATCACACGTTCCTAGCTAACTAAAAATGGGATTGTACCATGAACAGACAACAATAGCATTTATAAATTATTTACAAGCCATGAAACTATTAGAAAGTATCAACTGATCTTGCATATTTGCATAACACAGTAAGAAAGTTGAAACAACAACTCATTGGTTTTGGCTTCTTACAATGTAGAGATCAAGGTAATCCAGCTGTAATCCTTGAGTGTGTTCTGAAGTGCTGACCGAACCTTATCAGGAACCAACTCTGTGCACCTGAAGTTGTCAAATATTGATCACATTTTGCATTTGGAGTGTTAATTGATGACATTTTGGTATTCAGTCGATTACTAGTTTTGTACTTCCGAAGAGACTAGCATCGCCATTCACCTAAAGTTTCAGCTATAATGATTATCAACCAAACGGCATAGTGAGAGTACGAGGATGTGCATTACAGTACCTCGGAATGGAAGGAAGCAGGAGCGCACAGGGGAGGACGAGGAAAGCTCGAGTGCTGCCACCACCCGCCTTGCGCTGACGATGGATCTAGCTCGTGCACCGTCGGATGCACAGTGGCCCGCTGCTCATGCACGAGGCTGCCGCCATGCTCAGGCGCCGCCACCTCCCGCCTCGTGCCAGTGCCGGATCTGGCATAGCCCTTACCGTGCGCCGCCGAATCCTGTCCGTGGTGGATCCATCTGCCTCCTCTCCTGCCACGGCACGATGGTCAGGGGGCTCTGGCTGCCTCCGCTCTATTCATCAAGTAGGGCCGACGCATCCTGCGGCCTCCAATTCTTGCTGACCGTGAGGGAGAGGTGAGTGTGGCACAGCGCAGGATTAGACCGTTGGGGGCAGCAGCTGGCGGCTGGTGGACAGGAGGAATCGAGGAAGCCGCTCTGCTGCGGCTCTGCGTCTCACGACGGGGAGAAGAGAAAAGGAGGCGCAGGAGAGGGGTGGTGGTCTGGTGGTGGTGGAGTACAGGAAGAGGGTAGGGTTTCGTGGGTTTTATACGAAGTATAGCGTATATGGACCGTCCCTTTTGAGATCTAACGGCTGAGAGAGAGGGGTCTTGATTTGGGTTGAACCTGAGCATCATTTTAAGGCCCAACATGTCTCATATTTTTTCCATTTTAATCATCACAATTAAATCATAATAACTATGGTTTACATGATACTTATGTGTTCAACATAATTTTTACATTAACTAGACTAGCTAAGAGGTGTTGTCTAGGATTGTCAAGGGTTTTTAAAGTTATTTGCTATTTCTTAAGGTTTAAGTCATTTACTGCACGATTTTGTAAATTAACTCCAACTTAAACTACATGTCATGTCAAACAACGTCTCAAAAGACAAATATATATATAAGAATACATGTTTTATTTGAGCTCACATCCTGAAAATTGGTGGAAATGAAGTGTTTCATTAGGGATACTGGAACTTGTATTTTGGTGGCTCCCACGAAAAAAGGTAATAATAACGTAAAGTAGTTCGAAATAATTAAAATTAAAACTACTAAAATAATTTTGAGACACCAAATAATCTTAAATGAAAATTTGATAAACATCAAAGTTGTAGAGGTCATTAAGATCTACAACTTTTATTTTGGTCATCTTGTCATTTGACAAAATTTGAACCTTTCAAATTTGAAATTTTAAAAAATGACAAGTTCGAACCAAAATTTGAGACCCAAAATGATTTCAACATAAAAAGTGATGAATACTAAAGTTGTTCAACTCATAACTGAAATATCCAAACACATCCTGCTTTACAACTATGTCACGTGCCCTAAACCTCAACTTTATTTTTTTCATTAACAGCAACCCACATCAATCATATGAAAGAACAAGCATGGAAACACAGTAAGATAACATAAAGGATTCTACAGGGGAAAAACTTGGTTTGCATTCAACGGACTAGTGTAGCACAGGCGCAAACATCCAGATCATAAAGGATGACTATAATCTTGCACAATCAGTCTAAAGTCGCTCAGTTTCATCCCTGCATCAAATAGTGTAGCCAGTTCTGCTCATACTGAATGAAAATTAAAAATGAGAATGCTACTACATATAACTCAAAACATCACCGTCTGGAATGGCAAAAAACATGCTAGGGTCACCGTAAGCACGCAAGATGGCATCACGTTTACCATGGAATAAAAAGCACCACTGAATCATTACAAGCCGTGAGTAGCAGAAACCATGCATCTCATGAATAACCATTAACCAATCAGGCAAATCCTTAATCCTCTTGTATGACAATAAGCTCTGTACAAAACTGCGAGTACCTTGAGTGGTGGTATGGTGGTGGGTACACAATTGGCTCAACAGGGTTCTTGAGATCCCAGATGCAAAGCTCCCCCTGCTCAGCCCCAGAAGCGAGCCGATTCGGCGTGAGCTCACTGAACTCCAGTCCACAAACCTGGCAGACCGAACACAAACGCAATCAGCACACGACGCCAACCCCGTAAGAACGCCAGGCGCGTAAAACTAACTAGCCAGCCCCGCGCGACTCACTGGCCCGGTGTGCTTCTCCAGACGCGCGACCATAGCGTCCTCCGCTTTCCCCTCGGAGCTGAAACAGCGATGCAATTCAGTCAGAACGGGAGCAGATCTCAAGTGCGAAGCGGGGCGAGGGAGGCGGATCCGGACCTGATCATGCTCAGCGGGTTCCACACGGCGACGGAGCCATCGCTGAGGCCATCGGCGAGGAGTCCGAGCGCGAAGGAGTCGCCCTCGACGGCGCCTGGGCGCGACCAGGAGAGGCGGTTGAAGCGGTCCGGGGAAGGCGCGGAGGCGAGGAGCGGGAGATCCGGGGAGTCGGACTGGAAGTCGAGGCGGAAGATCTCGATGTTGGCGGAGTTGGAGAAGCTCAAGTCGATGGCGCCGGTCATGGTGCCCGCGGCGAGGTACGGCGCGTCCGGCGCCAGTGCCGTCTGCGCCGCCCGCTGCGCGCTCTTGATGCACGCCATCGCCGGCGAGACCGCGCAGATCTGGGCGCGCGCGCGCTCTCTGGCTCGCCAAGGGCAGGGGCACTGCACGGATGAATTGCGAGGGCGATCTGGAGATCGAGGGGGGAGAGAAGAGAGGTGGTGGTGATGCGGCGGGAGAGGGGTTGGGGACCTGCCGAATCGCTGCGGATCTGATCGGGTTAAAGCGGGGGTTTGCGCTTACCCTGCTGTGTGCCAGCGTGCTGGCACGCGTGATTTGGAAGCCTTCGGCCGCGTCATTACGAGCGATCAAGGCCGTTGTTTACTCGAATGGATTACTCTGAACCGTTAGATTTGACCATGCATTAGCGGATGTGTGTACATAACTTCCAAAAAAAAAGGCAGATTAATCCAGTTTCTTAGTGTCTTATCTGGAATCCAGATATAAATTGATGAAAATTTTGAGACACCAAATGATCTTAAATGAAAATTTGATAAACATAAAAGTTGTAGAGGTCATGAAGATCTACAACTTTTATTTTGGTCATCTTGTCATTTGACAAAATTTGAACCTTTCAAATTTGAAATTTTAAAAAATGACAAGTTTGAACCAAAATTTGAGACCCAAAATGATTTCATCATAAAAAGTGATGAATTCCAAAGTTGTTCAACCCATTAATATCTATAACTTTTATTTTAGTCATCTTGTCATTTGACAAAATTTGAACCTTTCAAATTGGAAATTTTGAAAAACGACAAGTTCAAATCAAAATTTGAGATTCAACATAAAAAGCGATGAATACCAAAGTTGTTCAACTCATGAATATCTACAACTTTTATTTTTGTCATTTCTTCATTTGACAAATTCTTAGCACACATTGTTCACTAATCTTACACATGTCTCATATAGTTTATAAAACCTTGTGAGAGATGTGTCACATTTGTGAACAATGTCGTTATCACTTTGTCATATGAAGAAATAACCAATACAAAAGTTGTAGATCTTGATGAGTTATTCAACTTTGATATTTATCACTTTTTCAGCTGAAATCATTTGGGAACCAAAATCTTGTCTGAAGTTGCATTTTTTTGAAATTCAAAATTTAAATTGCTCAAACTTTTCATATGTATATATTGACAAAACCAACAAAATAAATTGATAGAGAATGATTTTAGAAAATTTTAGAAAAAACAATCATCAGATTTGGATTTAGTATGAGGAAGAAAAACTAGTTACAATGTTGACCCACAGATTAAAAACAGAAATCACACTGTTCACTATGATCATTTAAAGATCATCTAGAACAGTGTGATTTCTCTTTTTAATCTGTGGGTAAACTTTGTAACTAGTTGTTCTCCCTCATACTAACTCCAAATGTGATGGTTTTTTTTCTAAAAATTTCTAAAATCATGCTTTAGCATTTAAATTTGATCAAACTTGGATGTGACAATGTTTTACACATTTTAAAATTTGAAATTTGAAATTTGACAAGTTCAAACCAAAATTTCAAACCCTAAATGATTTCATATGTAAAAGTGATGAATACAAAAGTTGTTCAACTCATCAAGATCTACAACTTTTACTTTGGTCATCTTGTCATTTAACAAAATTTGAACCTTTCAAATTTGAAATTTTAAAAAATGACAAGTTCGAACCAAAATTTGAGACCCAAAATGATTTCAACATAAAAAGTGATGAATACCAAAATTGTTCAACTCATTAATATCTACAACTTTTATTTTAGTCATCTTGTCATTTGACAAAATGTGAACCTTTCAAGTTGGAATTTTTGAAAAACAACAAGTTTGAACCAAAATTTGAGACCCAAAATGATTTCAACATAAAAAGTAATGAATTCCAAAGTTGTTCAACCCATTAATATCTATAACTTTTATTTTAGTCATCTTGTCATTTGACAAAATTTGAACCTTTCAAATTTGAAATTTTGAAAAACGACAAGTTCGAACCAAAATTTGAGACCCAAATTGATTTCAACATAAAAAGCGATGAATACCAAAGTTGTTCAACTCATGAATATCTACAACTTTTATTTTTGTCATTTCTTCATTTGACAAATTCTTAGCACACATTGTTCACTAATCTTACACATGTCTCATATAGTTTATAAAACCTTGTGAGAGATGTGTCACATTTGTGAACAATATCGTTATCACTTTGTCATATGAAGAAATGACCAATACAAAAGTTGTAGATCTTGATGAGTTATTCAACTTTGGTATTTATCACTTTTTCAGCTGAAATCATTTGGGGAACCAAAATCTTGTCTGAAGTTGCATTTTTTTGAAATTCAAAATTTAAATTGCTCAAACTTTTCATATGTATATATTGACAAAACCAACAAAATAAATTGATAGAGAATGATTTTAGAAAATTTTAGAAAAAACAATCATCAGATTTGAATTTAGTATGAGGAAGAAAAACTAGTTACAATGTTGATCCACAGATTAAAAACAGAAATCACACTGTTCACTATGATCATTTAAAGATCATCTAGAACAGTGTGATTTCTCTTTTTAATCTGTGGGTAAACTTTGTAACTAGTTGTTCTCCCTCATACTAACTCCAAATGTGATGGTTTTTTTTCCTAAAAATTTCTAAAATCATGCTTTAGCATTTAAATTTGATCAAACTTGGATGTGACAATGTTTTACACATTTTAAAATTTGAAATTTGAAATTTGACAAGTTCAAACCAAAATTTTAAACCCTAAATGATTTCATATGTAAAAGTGATGAATACAAAAGTTGTTCAACTCATCAAGATCTACAACTTTTACTTTGGTCATCTTGTCATTTAACAAAATTTGAACCTTTTAAATTTGAAATTTTAAAAAATGATAAGTTCGAACCAAAATTTGAGACCCAAAATGATTTCAATATAAAAAGTGATGAATACCAAAATTGTTCAACTCATTAATATCTACAACTTTTATTTTAGTCATCTTGTCATTTGACAAAATGTGAACCTTTCAAGTTGGAATTTTTGAAAAACAACAAGTTTGAACCAAAATTTGAGACCCAAAATGATTTCAACATAAAAAGTAATGAATTCCAAAGTTGTTCAACCCATTAATATCTATAACTTTTATTTTAGTCATCTTGTCATTTGACAAAATTTGAACCTTTCAAATTTGAAATTTTGAAAAACGACAAGTTCGAACTAAAATTTGAGACCCAAATTGATTTCAACATAAAAAGCGATGAATACCAAAGTTGTTCAACTCATGAATATCTACAACTTTTATTTTTGTCATTTCTTCATTTGACAAATTCTTAGCACATATTGTTCACTAATCTTACACATGTCTCATATAGTTTATAAAACCTTGTGAGAGATGTGTCATATTTGTGAACAATGTCGTTACCACTTTGTCATATGAAGAAATGACCAATACAAAAGTTGTAGATCTTGATGAGTTATTCAACTTTGGTATTTATCACTTTTTCAGCTGAAATCATTTGGGAACCAAAATATTGTCTGAAGTTGCATTTTTTTAAAATTCAAAATTTAAATTGCTCAAACTTTTCATATGTATATATTGACAAAACCAACAAAATAAATTGATAGAGAATGATTTTAGAAAATTTTAGAAAAAACAATCATCAGATTTGGATTTAGTATGAGGAAGAAAAACTAGTTACAATGTTGACCCACAGATTAAAAACAGAAATCACACTGTTCACTATGATCATTTAAAGATCATCTAGAACAGTGTGATTTCTCTTTTTAATCTGTGGGTAAACTTTGTAACTAGTTGTTCTCCCTCATACTAACTCCAAATGTGATGGTTTTTTTCCTAAAAATTTCTAAAATCATGCTTTAGCATTTAAATTTGATCAAACTTGGATGTGACAATGTTTTACATATTTTAAAATTTAAAATTTGAAATTTGACAAGTTCAAACCAAAATTTTAAACCCTAAATGATTTCATATGTAAAAGTGATGAATACAAAAGTTGTTCAACTCATCAAGATCTACAACTTTTATTTTGGTCATCTTGTCATTTGACAAAATTTGAACTTTTCAAATTTGAAATTTTAAAAAATGACAAGTTCGAACCAAAATTTGAGACCCAAAATGATTTCAACATAAAAAGTGATGAATACCAAAGTTGTTCAACTCATTAATATCTACAACTGTTATTTTAGTCATCTTATCATTTGACAAAATGTGAACCTTTCAAGTTGGAATTTTTGAAAAACAACAAGTTCGAACCAAAATTTGAGACAAAAAATGATTTCAACATAAAAAGTGATGAATACCAAAGTTGTTCAACTAATTAATATCTACAACTTTTATTTTAGTCATCTTGTCATTTGACAAAATTTGAACCTTTCAAATTTGAAATTTTGAAAAACGACAAGTTCAAACCAAAATTTGAGACCCAAATTGATTTCAACATAAAAAGCGATAAATACCAAAGTTTTTCAACTCATGAATATATACAACTTTTATTTTGTTCATTTCTTCATTTGACAAATTCTTAGCACACATTGTTCAGTAATCTTACACATGTCTCATATAGTTTATAAAACCTTGTGAGAGATGTGTCACATTTGTGAACAATGTCGTTACCATTTTATCATATGAAGAAATGACCAATACAAAAGTTGTAGATCTTGATGAGTTATTCAACTTTGGTATTTATCACTTTTTCAGCTGAAATCATTTGGGGAACCAAAATCTTGTCTGAAGTTGCATTTTTTAAATTCAAAATTTAAATTGCTCAAACTTTTCATATGTATATATTGACAAAACCAACAAAATAAATTGATAGAGAATGATTTTAGAAAATTTTAGGAAAAAAATCATCAATTATCATGTTATACGTTTATAAATAGAAAAACATGCATGCCTTTATCACAAAACGGCGAGTGCTCCAGTGGTAACGCACCAACATGTCTAGCAGCAGGTCGCGGGTTCGAATCTCCCTGCATGCGCTATTTTTTGGCAAAAAAAAGGGAGGCGGAAGGATGCAGGTCCACCTAGACCATGTGGGCCACGCTGCCCCGCTTGTTCGCTGCCACGTCCTCAGGCTGAGACCCGCTGGTGGGACCGCATCGCCACGTCTTCGAGGTTGGGACCCAATGGTGGGACCACGTCGCCACGTCCTCGAGGTGGGACCTGCTGGTGGGACCACGGCGCCATGTCCTCGAGGTGGTACACGAGTCAAACGATCTATGACGATTTAGTTTTGTTGTTTTATGACGATTCTTTTGTTTTCGTCATTATTCTTCGTGCCAAAGCTCCGTCACTTGTTACTTATGACGAAGCTGGAAATTTCGTCATAGAAAGCGCTTGTTCTGTGACGAAATTTGTAAGCGTCACGACTGAATCGTCATTGATGAACACATTTCTAGTAGTGCCTAGGCAAGTGAATGATGATGAAGATGATCAAGTGCAAGTGCTCTCTAACTCAAATGTGCAAGATGATACAAATCAAGGTAGTACGAGTGGCTCTCATGAAATGAAAAAGATCAAGTGGCTAGTACATCATCTCAACCCAATGATCAAGCAAGTGCAAGTAATCAAGTTCCAATGCTCCAACCAACCAATATTGCAAGGGATCATCCATTGGACACTATCATTGGTGATATTTCAAGAGATGTGCAAACTAGATCAAGATTGGCTTCATTTTGTCAGCACTTCTCATTTGTGTCATCCATTGAACCAAAGAAGATAGATGAAGCATTGAAGGATGTTGATTGGGTGAATGCTATACATGAAGAATTGAATAACTTCACAAGAAATCAAGTATGAGAATTGGTAGAAAGACCAAAGGGACACAATGTGATTGGAACCAAATGGGCCTTTAGAAACAAGCAAGATCAAGATGGGATAGTAATAAGGAACAAAGCAAGATTGGTAGCATAAGGCTATACATAAGTTGAAGGTCTTGACTTTGGAGAAACATATCCCCCGGTTGCTAGATTGGAAGCAATTAGAATCTTGCTAGCCTATGCTTGTGCCCACAACATCAAGCTCTACCAAATGGATGTTAAGAGTGCATTTCTCAATGGTTACATCAATGAAGAAGTATATGTTGAGCAACCTCCTGATTTTGAAGATGACCAGAAGCCCGACCATGTGTACAAGTTGAAGAAGGCATTGTATGGCTTGAAGCAAGCACCTAGAGCATGGTATGAGAGATTGTGGGACTTCCTACTCTCTAAAGGGTTCATAATGGGCAAGGTTGACACCACTCTTTTCATCAAGAAGATTGGAAAAGATTTATTTGTGTTACAAATCTATATTGATGACATCATATTTGGATCAACCAATCAAGACTTTTGTGAAGAGTTTGGAAAGATGATGGCTAATGAGTTTGAGATATCCATGATTGGAGAGTTAAGTTACTTCCTTGGTCTTCAAATCAAGCAATTGAAGAATGGTACTTTTATGAGTCAAGGCAAGTATATTAAGGACATGACCAAGAAGTTTGGCATGAGTGATAGTAAAGCCATTAGCACACCAATGGGAACAAATGACAACTTGGATAGTGATGCAAGTGGAAATATAGTGGATAAAAAATTGTATCGGTCTATGATTGGAAGCCTACTCTATGTGACCGCACCAAGGCTAGATGTCATGTTTAGTGTATGCATGTGTTCAAGATTTCAAGCCTCACCAAGAGAAAGTTATTTGAAGGCTACAAAGAGAATATTGAGGTACTTGAAGCATACACCAAATGTTGGTTTGTGGTATCCCAAAGGAGCAAAGTTTGAGCTAGTTGGTTACTCCAACTCAGATTATGTAGGATGCAAGGTTGAAAGGAAAAACACCTCGGGCACATGTCAATTGTTGGGAAGATCACTTGTTTGATGGTCATCAAAGAAGCAAAATAGTGTTGCATTATCAACCGCCAAAGCCGAATACATATCCGCCGGTAGTTGTTGTGCACAAATACTTTGGATGAAGGCCACTTTGAGTGACCTTGGAATCAAGTTCAAGAAAGTGTCATTGCTATGTGACACTGAGAGTGCAATCAAGTTGACCAATAATCCGGTTCAACATGCAAGAACAAAGCACATTGATGTCCACCACTATTTCATAAGAAATCACCAACAAAAGGGGACATTTGCATTGAGAGTGTTGGCACCAAAAATCAACTTGCCATTATATTCACCAAGCCATTGGATGAGAAAAGGTTTTGCAAGCTAAGGAATGAATTTAACATATTGGATTTCTCAAATATGTGTTGATGCACCCCCACTTATATGACATGCCTCTCCTTCGAGCAATTCAAGCTAAAAGTTGATTGGCATGGCATACATCCTTGCTAAGGACATGTTTAGTTCATCTAGTCATCTCTCACATTAAATAGGCGCATTCATGAAAATCAAATGAATTTGATGATTATATGGTACCACTACTGCTTCTATGATTATTTTGATCTAGTGGTAGCATATGACATGTTTGTGAGCTTGTACACCTAGTGTTTGATCTAGAAAATAAGCTCTAAGTGTTTAACTCAACATGGTACAAGATAACCCTTATTTGGAGGTGTGAAGAAGCTTGTCCTTGGATCAAACCGAGTTAAATTTCTTTGGCAAGTATTCTAGATTGAACCAATTTTGGGAAAATGATCCTTACCCTATTGATTGACATTGATAATCCTAACGTATCTATAATTTAAGCCTTTGTGGTCATTGATGACAAAGGGGGAGAAATAGTGTACAAAGATAGTGAAAAGACAACAAAAGGGGAGAATTTGACATAGGAGGAGATATGACAAAGGAAGGGGATAAATTAAAACTTTCAGCACACAAGTAGGGGGAGCAAGCTCATGAACTTGTATGGTGCATTTGAATGTGCATTTCATATGTTTGCTTCCATGGCACAAGTTTTAAAGTTTAATATCCATGCTTGTGTGGTGTATGCTAGTTGTAGGTTTGAATGATGAAATGAAAAACTAGCATGCATAGGTTATCTAGTGATTTCATTTACAAATGGTTTTGAGCTAATCTTGGTGCTAAGGATGGTATATTAGTGCACTCCGATTGGTATCACGCTTCAAAGGTCCATCTTTTATACCTTAGCATCATTTGGTAGACATTGTCTCCTATATTTCCTATCTAATCATATGTGCAAGCTACAATCCAAACTCTTAGCACATATATAGGGGGAGCAATTACTACCATACTAGAATCATGAAACTTGTCCATATCCTTTTACACATGGTAAATATGCTTGGGCAAGCAACATGGATTCAGTTGAATTTCAATTCATATCTTTGTGTAAGGGTTGTTATCAATTACCAAAAAGGGGGAGATTGAAAGCTCTAGTTTGGTTTTGGTGAATTGATGAAACCCTAAGTGCTAAACTAGTTTATCAAGTGATCATGAGATAGGTAGCACATTCCAAGTGGTGAAGCAAATGAAGATCATGACATGATGATGGCGATGCCATGGTGATGATCAAGTGCTTGGACTTGAAAAGAAGAAAGAGAAAAACAAAAGGCTCAAGGCAAATGTATAAATGGTAGGAGTCTTTTTGTTTTGGTGATCAAGACACTTAGTGAGTGTGATCACATTTATGATCGATAGCCGTACTATTAAGAGGGGTGAAACTCGTATCGAAATGTGGTTATCAAAGTGCCACTATATGCTCTAACTCATTGCATATGCATTTAGGATGTAGTGGAGTGCTAACACCCTTGAAAATATTTGTGAAAATATGCTAACACATGTACACAAGGTAATACACTTGGTGGTTGGCACATGTAAGCAAAGGCTGAAAAAGATAGAGTTGAAAAGGAGTTAGTCATGCTGGTCATGCAGTGATCGGACACTGGGGTCCTACGTTCGGTCAGTGGAAGCAGCGAAGACGCCGGTGTCGGTCTTTGACTGGACGCTGGGTCACTAAGTGACTAGAAGCTGATGGGGTGCATCCGGTCCTGCTGACGTGGCAACACACAGTGAAGAGGGTGACTGGCCAGATGCTAGGTGAGTTCGGTCAAGGGTGAATGGACACGTCCGATCGTGAAAAATCGTCTCTAGATGCTTACTGGAAACGACCAGACGCTGAGGTCCTACGTCGAGTCACTTCGAAGCAGCACGTCGAATCACTACTTAAATGAACTGATGACCGTTAAGATTAGGCGATCATCATTTGAAGTAGGGGACACTAGGTAAGCATCGAGTGACTGGACGCTAGGGTCCTATGTCCAGTCACATCGACCGATGCGTCTGGTCGCCCCATGTTCAGTGCAGTGAGGAGCCCAGCGGCTCTTTTCGTGGGGACTCTCTATTTAAGCCCCATGGCCTGCTCAAGCTCACTCTCTTGGCCATTTGTATTGATATAGCAACCTTGTGAGCTTAGCCAAAGCCCTCCCACTTATCTCCATCATAGATTCAACATCTTTGTGAGATTGAGAGTGAATCCAAGTGCATTGCTTGAGTGTTTGCATCTAGAGGCACTTGGTGTTCATGTTTCGCTATGGGATTCGCTTGTTACTCTTGGTGGTGGCCGCCACCTAGATGACTTGGAGCAGCAAGGATCGTCGAGCGGAGGTTGGTGATTGTCTCCGGCTCTGATCATGGTGATTGTGAGGGGTTCTTGACCTTTCCCCGACGGAGAGCCAAAATGTACTTTAGTAAATTGCTCATGGCTTATGTGATCCTCATCTTGTGTTGGTTGTGTAGCACCCTGTTGAGGGTTTGGCGTGTGATGCCAATTAGCGCGTGAACCTCCAAGTGAGTGAATCGCCACAACGAGGACTAGCTTGCTAGCAAGCAAGTGAACCTCGGTAAAAAAATCTTTGTGTCATCATTTGATTCCAAGGTGATTGGTCTTCATTGGTATTCATTCTTGTGATTAATTGGTTCCTTCCTCGACATGGCGGTATAACCATCTTGCTCACTCTCTTTACATTACCATAAACTAGTTGTCAAGCTCTTTAGTGTAGCTAGTTGTGAGAGCTTGTTAGTTTGGTTAGTGTGGTTCTTTAGTTAGCTTTTGAGAGCACACTAACTTAGTGTAGTGCCATAGCCATTGTGTGGTTAGAAATAATAGAAACTAGAATTGTGGTATGTGGCTTTCATTTTTTGTAGGCTAGCGCAACACTTGCTTCTCCTCATATTTGTCTAACCACTTTGTTAAGTGTTGTTGTAGAAATTTTTAATAGGCTATTCACCCCCCTCTAGCCATTAGGACCTTTCACCATCTCAATCTGACCTATGGGACCCGACGGCTTGCATGTCACTTGTTGCCACCGGGGTTTAATAAATTCAAACTCAAAAAAACCATGAGACCTAGGAGTTGAACCCAGGACCCAGAGCAGGGAATAGACCATCTTCACCATTGTGATTGACGCCTGGTTGTGTTGACATGTCTTTGGAGTCCTCATAGTAGTATATGTTCTCTATGTGTATAGGTTAACTTATATATTGGATATATCCCCTGTAAGTGGAAATAAATTTGTGCCCGTTGGACTTGCGGTGGTGGCAGCGGAGGATCCCTGGTGTGCTGCTGTGGTAGTTCAGGCGTCCTTTTGGAGGCTAGGCAGAGGGTCTTCCCGGTGGAGCGCGGCAGCAATATTGGTGTCTGTGTCCGTCGTGTGCCACAACAGAGACGATAGATCTGATCCACAGGTCTCCTTTCTTGTCTTTTCCTATTCACTTCACTGGTTTGGTCCTTGCTTGAACATGAGGTATACAAGAAACATTGTAGCATTGCAGATCTAGTTAGGCCAATGCTGACGAAAAGAACTAGGAGGTGGCACTAGTTGGTTTTCTGCTGGTGTCTTGGTTTTCTACATATGTTCAGTGTTCTTACTATAAATGCATGTGTAACTAGGCCTATTAATTGTCAAGTGCTTGCTTAATTATACCTATCTGTCTAGGCAAATATACATGCCCTTCGCTTCTGCCTTAAACTATTTTTCTGTCCAGTGCTTGCTTGATTCTACATTTTTGTTTCGTATGCTCTAGTGCCACTAGTGAGTCCTTATGGTATTTTGAACTTGTAACATATCTGAGGCCACATTTCTGTGCCAATGATGTCTACATGGCTGTTGGATGTATTAGGATGCAACTCATATGTTTGACAACCAAGTTATCCATTTGGTTCCAAACAAGAGGAAGGCATCGAAAGCAAATCAATGCTTTGTGTCCATCATTCACATCTCTAAGGCCAATAATGTTTAAGCTGCACATGTTGCTACTGATGCCAATGATGATCACTACCACTTGTTCACTGTGGGGGTATTAACCCCTATACCCTTACGGCTAAGCTTGGGCTGACCCGGATCGATGAGTTTGGTCCACCCGAAAGGCGATGTGCGGCCTAGTTAACCTGATCGGAGTCCCGCACAAGGAATCAAGATGGATTTGGTGACCAAGCAGGATCCTGGTCGGTTAGAATAGGAATCCTTAACCGACTACATATGGCAATTGTAACTGACTAGGATTAGTATCCAGATCTATAACCCTGCTCCCCGGACTATATAAGGCGGGCAGGGGACCCCTCTAAAAAACATCTCTCATTGACATACAACAATACAAAATCAGACACAGGACGTAGGTATTACGCCTTCTCGGCGGCCGAACCTGGATAAAACCTTGTGTCTGTCTTGCGTCACCATCTTGTTTGGGGCTTGCGCATCTGTCTGCCAATAATCTACTACCTTGGGCATACCCCTAGGTAGACTGTCGACCATATTTCGTCGACAGTGGCGTGCCAGGTAGGGGGTGTGCGTACTGCTCTCCAAGCAAACAAGATGGTCACCATCTCTGGCTCCATGGCTACGCCCAACGGCCTCACGTTCACCGTTGGCCAGATCACCTGGACCACTGGCTCCGACGACTCCATCGCCATGACCACGGAGGAGGCATGGATTCAACCTGCGCCATCGACTACTTCACCTGCATCGGCTATGGCTCCAACCACGGTGAACATAGCTCCGACCACGGTGAACACGTCTTCAACCAGGATGTATATGGCTCCGACCACGATGGATCTGGCTCCAACCACGATGGATCTGGCTCCAACCACTGTACATCTGGCTCCGACCACGCCTACAGCCATGCCGATAACCCGTCATCCGCTTCCCCGCTACAGAGGAAGACAGATCGACAACACCGACCTACTCGACTCCGTCGATCGGGTCGGCATCAAACTCGCTGAAACCCTAGCTCTGGTAAGTACGATTCAAAGCCAACCTAATGAGCAGGTAACAGTTTCCCACAACAGATCTACCCAACCAACTCGGACCGGTCGTCCTGCGTGACTTGGAACAGATCTCGTGGTCGTATCTACTCCTGAGGGGCGCTTCGCTCGTCGCCAGCCAGCCTTCGCGATGGGTCTCCGACTCTGCGAGTACGAAGTCCCGATGGAGAACCACCAGGTCCAGCCCTACAGCCTGCAAAATGCTGCCTCCAGCTACATGTACAATCTACGACGCCGCTCGGATCTATGCCCTATACACCGATCCCAGCCGAAGCCATGCAACATCGTCAACATGGTCCGGATTGAAGATTATCAAGAAGGATCCGTCCACACAGGTCCGAGAGGGCGACTCCAGCTCCTCATCCTGGCATCGCATCCAACGCATCTGTCCACACCGAGCTTCAGCGTCACGAAGAGGAAGGCGTCAAATACGATCTGGATCTACCAGACCACGCCCCGGGTTCCCCCCAATTTCTGTCTTTCCCGCCAAGATGAGGGGATTTGATCCATGTTGTCAGCAATGACGAGCCGCCAGCAGTTGGCGAAACAGAACAAGAAAAGACTGCACGCGAAGCACACAATATTGACCGGTTTAATCGCCGGCAAATCGAAGCTGAAGCAGACCAGGAGGCACGATGCATAAGGGTCCAACCACGTGACCTCAACGATGCTTTCGACAGGGTGGGGGACAAACAAGTCTTCAAGACCCCAAGCGCCAACGTAGCCGTCGCCATGGCGACAATGCAGCGGCTGCCCAACACTCCCGAGACCCAAGCGATCCGTGATGACATACAAGCTTATCTGACGGCTGCTATGGCTCAGACCGCAGAGATAAATCAGGCCCGGGCACCATCCATTTCAGTTGAATCAAGCCACAGCCGCCAGTACTCAAGTCGCTCACAGCCGCTCAACCAACGTGGCTCGCACAACAACGACCCGTCGGACAACCGTCAAGGCGGAAACGGTGGTCATGATGGTGGTCGGGATGGAAACCGCCGCCGGGAGGATAACCACCATGACGTTCGAGGCGACAACCGCCGAGATAACCACGACAATCACCGTGATAACCATGGTCGTAGGGCTAATCCAGATGGCAATCAAGATCACCGCGATGGCAATAACGATCTCCGCCATTACCTCAGTGGACGTGATCTGCGTGCTTCGCATCAACCAGAGAGCCAACGATCAGTGCATTCCATGAAAGCTATCGCCAGTATGGAGTATGACACTACCCATGGCCCACCGGGTCTGAAGCAATTCACTCCACACCTTCGCCAAGTCATATGGCCCAAGAATTTCAAGCTCGAAAAACTTCAGAAGTACGACGGCAAGGAAAACCCCGAATTATGGGTCATGCTCTACGAAACTACGTGCCGATCAGCCATGGCTGACGAGCACTGTCATGTCTAACTACTTCCCAGTCGCCGTTGGTCATGCAGGTCACCAATGGCTGGTTAGCTTGCCAGGCGAACTATTTTGACTCTTGGCAGGAGCTCAAGTAGGCCTTCATCGACAATTTCATCGCTACTTGTGAACAACCCGGCAACAAGTACGATCTGCAACGGATTCGAGATCGGAAAGACGAACCACTATGTGAGTACGTTCAACGTTTCTCAGAGATGCGCATCAAGGTCCCATCAATCTCCGACAACGAAGCAATCGAGGCTTTCGTCACCGACCTCCGCTTCCACGACGCCCTAAGAGACAAGCTCCTCCGGAAGAGACCTGAATCAGTCACAGCGCTCTTGGCCACCGCTAAGAAATACGCGGACGCCGACGACGCTAAAAAGATAATCATTGAAGAAGCAGCAAGGTTTCCACGCTCCGACCACCCTCCACACCGCGACGATTACCGTGGCAATCGTGGTCGGAACGACAATTTTGACCACCGCAACCAGCGCAACGACTCCCGTGACCACCGTGACCAACATAATCAGCGGCGCAACCGCCGTGACGATTACAGGAGCAAGCGTGCTCGGGAAGACGATGACGAAGTCAACACCGTGAAAAAGGGTGGCGGACGTCGTAACTACGAGGATGACTACGCCAAAGCATTGAAGGGGCCCTACCAGCTCCATCCGAAGTCGAATCACACCATGGAGAATTGCCGCGTCCTCAAAACTATCTACACGCATCAACAGGCTCCGGATACGTCCGATAAGCCTAACAACGTGGGGGAACAGCGCAACGAGGACAACGACGACGACGATGCAGACCCTCGTCATAAATACGTCAAGCCAACTGATCACGTGCACACCATCATCGACGGCAAGGTGTCCATTGAGACCAAACGAGAGCGCAAGCTCCTCGCCCACGCTTGCTTGAACGTGGCAAACACCGACAACCTTCTCACCGACCTGCGGCTTCCTCCATGGTCTCACCATGAAATCTACTTTAGCAGGAAGGACCAATGGGCCGCCATACCTGAGCCAGGGCGTTTTCCCCTAGTCCTCGATCCTTGTATCAACAAGGTTCAGTTCGACAGGGTACTGATCGACGGTGGGAGCTCCATTGATATTCTATTCAAGAACAGCCTGCCTGCCCTGAAAATATCCAAGGCGGACCTGAAGCCGTATGAGGCACAGTTCTGGGGCGTTCTCCCTGGATAGAGCTCTACACCTCTCGGGCAGATCACGCTACCTGTGCAATTCGGGACCCCGGATCACTTCCGCACCGACTACGTCAACTTCGTGGTCGCTGACTTCGATGGCACCTACCATGCTATTCTTGGTCGACCGTCGCTCACCAAGTTCATGGCCATACCTCATTATAGGTATCTGGTGCTCAAGATGCCCACCGAGAAAGGAGTTTTAACCCTCAGGGGCAACGTATACGCAGCTTATACCTGCGAGGACGACAGCTTCAAAATAGCAGAGGCCCACGACCTCTCTATTCGTATGGCCGAGACCATGCTCGACGCTAAGAAGACCTCGGCCGACCACCTGGAGATCCCAGAGCTCGAGGCTCCGCGCAAGAACATCAGGTCCAAGGAGCACAAGACGATCCAGCTGGTCGATGGCTGATCCCAGCAAAACGGCCCTCATCGGGGCCAACCTGGATCCCAAATAGGAAGACGCGCTCGTCAGGTTCTTGAGGAGCAACAGTGGAGGTGTTTGCATGGAAACCTTCTAACATGCCCTGGTGTACCTCGGAACTTGATTGAGCACTCCTTAAATGTCAACAGCAAGGCCAAACCAATCAAGCAGAAGCTACGACGGTTCGCTCGCGACAAGAAGGAGGCGATTAGGGTAGAAGTTACACGGCTTTTGGCAGCCGGATTTATCAAAGAAGTGTATCATCTGGAATGGTTAGCCAACCCGGTTCTTGTACGCAAAAAGAATAATGAATGGAGAATGTGCGTTGATTACACTGATCTCAACAAACACTGCCCTAAGGACCCCTTCGGCTTACCTCGCATAGACGAGGTCATAGATTCAACCGCCGGTTGCGAGCTGCTTTCCTTTCTCGATTGCTACTCTGGTTATCACCAGATCGCTCTCAAAAAGGATGACCAGATCAAGACATCTTTCATCACGCCTTTTGGCGCCTACTGCTACACGACTATGTCGTTCGGGCTCAAAAACTGCCGGGGCTACCTACCAACTGAGCTATACAGGCCTGCCTCAACGACGAGATAAAAGATGGCCTCGTCGAGGCTTATGTGGACGATGTAGTTGTCAAAACCAAGGAGGCACGTACCCTTGTTGACAACCTGGAACGCACCTTTGCAGCCCTCAATACGTTCCAATGGAAATTAAACCCAAAGAAGTGTATCTTTGGCATTCCTTCTGGCATACTGCTCGGCAACGTCGTCAGTTACGACGGCATACGCCCTAACCCGGAGAAAGTCAAAGCTGTCTTAGACATGAAACCTCCTAAAAAGGTGAAAGATGTCCAGAAGCTTACCGGATGCATGGCCGCTCTAAGCCGTTTCATATCAAGATTAGGAGAAAAAGGGCTACCGTTCTTCAAACTGCTAAAAGCATCCGAGAAGTTTGAGTGGTCGGAGGAAGCAGACGCTGCTTTCACGCAGCTAAAAGAATACCTCACATCACCTCCGGTACTTACTGCTCCCAGAGAAGACGAAACTCTCCTACTTTACATTGCGGCAACCGATTAGGGTGGTTTCCACTACAATGGTGGTCGAGCGCGACTGAGCCAGGCCACGCCTACAAGGTACAGCGGCCAATTTATTTCATTAGTGAGGTACTCAACGAATCCAAGACCTAGGTACCCACAGATTCAGAAACTGATCTACGCCATACTGATAACATCCCGAAAGCTGAGACATTACTTCGACGGATATCGGGTGGTGGTCATGACCGAGTATCCTTTAGGGGGACATCATTCGCAATAAGGATGCGAATGGACGCATCGTCAAATGGGCAATGGAGCTATGCCCCTTTTCCTTGGAATTTGCAAGCCGTACTACAATCAAGTCTCAAGGCACTCGTCGATTTCATCGTCGAGTGGACAGACTTAAGCACGCCTGCCTCTTCGGGATCCGACGAATATTGGACTGATGTACTTCGACTGGTTCTCTCAACATTGACTGGTGCGGGAGCAGGAAGTTCTTTTCGTGTCACCATCCTAAGGAGCAGCTACGGTACGTCCTCAGGATTTATTTCCCTAGCATCTAATAACGCCGCTGAGTATGAAGCATGCCTGCATGGTCTACGCATTGCGGTTGAGCTTGGTGTTAAACGTCTCTATGTCTATGGAGACTCGGCTCTGGTCATCAACCAACTCAACAAGGACTGGGACACGACCAGTGAAAAGATGGACGCATACTGCAAATCGATAAGAAAGCTGGAAGGCAGGTTCTATGGCATCGAGTACATACATGTGGTCCGGGACAAGAACCAGGCAGCGGATGCGTTGTCAAAGTTAGGATCATCCCGAGCCAAAATCCCACATGGCGTATTCGTCCAAGACCTGCTCACGCCTTCCATTGAAGACGAAGATTCAACGATCGACAAAGCTTCAGACCAGCAATTAGTGGCTACGGTTCTGGCAACAAGCACAACCGAGCCGCTTTCGACCACTCATGAGCCAGACTGGAGGACACCTTTCATCAAGTACTTAACAGATGGTAGCGGTTACACTGATCGAACAGAAAACGAACGACTGATGCAGTCGCAGTAAGCAGTATCTGCTCGTCGATGGCAAGTTATGGCGCAAAAACGCAAAGGAGGAAATCTTGATGAAGTGTATAACCCAGGAGGAAGGTGAGCATCTCCTGGACCAAATCCACTCTGGCTCCTGTGGCAACCACGCGGCCTCAAGAATGCTGGTCGGTAAGGCTTTCCGAGCAGGGTTCTATTAGCCGTCAGCAGTAGCCGACGCAGAGAAGCTAGTCCG
This sequence comes from Miscanthus floridulus, assembly GCF_019320115.1. Classification (NCBI taxonomy): domain Eukaryota; kingdom Viridiplantae; phylum Streptophyta; class Magnoliopsida; order Poales; family Poaceae; genus Miscanthus; species Miscanthus floridulus. The sequence goes on along the minus strand of NC_089590.1, from coordinate 4,919,546 downwards.
CCGCTGTGAGGGTTGTCAGTTCTTCGCCAAGAGAATCCATGTACCAGCACATGAGATCCAGACGATTCCAGCCTCTTGGCCCTTCGCGTGCTGGGGACTGGACATGATCGGGCCTTTCAAACCGGCTCCTGGGAAGTTTACATGCATTTTCGTGCTAATTGACAAATTCTCTAAGTGGATAGAATACATGCCTCTAGTACAGGCATCCTCAAAGAAGGCTGTCATGTTCCTCGACCAGGTCATCCACCGTTTTGGCATACCCAACAGCATCATTACTGATCTGGGTACTCAGTTCACCGGGAACGCCTTTTGGGACTTCTACAATGAAAGGAGCATAGTAGTAAAATACGTCTCGGTGGCACACCCTAGGGCTAATGGACAAGTCGAGCGGGCAAATGGCATGATCTTGGATGCACTAAAGAAGAGGATATATAGAGAAAATGACAAAGCTCCTGGAAGATGGCTCAAGGAGTTACCAGCCGTGGTCTAGGGCCTCCGAACTCAGCCCAGTCATAACACCGGCGTCTCACCATACTTTATGGTCTACGGCACTGAGTCAATCCTCCCACCAGATATAGCTTTCAGATCAGCACGGGTAGAGAACTTCGACGAGGGCAAGGTCAATGAAGTACGGGAGCTAGAAGTCAACAGCGCAGAGGAGAAAAGGCTCGATTCTTGTGTACGCACGGCCAAATACCTTACTGTTTTGCGCAGGTACTACAACAGGAACATTAAAGAGCGTTTCGTCATGGTCGGGGACCTAGTCCTGAAGTGGAAGATGAACCAGGCTAGTGTCCACAAACTCGCAACCCCATGGGAGGGACCCTTCATGATCAAGGAAGTCACACGTCCTAACGTCTTACAGGTTAGCTCACCTGGATGGCACGGACGTACCAAACTCATGGCACATCGACAAGCTTAGACGTTTCTATGCTTAACTACTGAGATATGTACTCTACTTGTATTTTCGATTTACTTTAATAAAGCAATTATGATTTCTCCGACCACTCTAATGTGTCACTCCGAATTTTATGGCTATTCTAACTTAGCCAGTACAAGCCGACCACCACTCCTTCTACGGTTTTCGGAGCAGGCCCTGTCTCCGGTTCCTCCCAACACGTGCACGGGATCCGCTCTCTACGTTGCGGGTGATCGGCAGGTCCCTCCTGGTTTGACTTGTCTGCGTCCACGTGTGCACAGGTCATAGTACCTCACACTCCGACCACATGCCAAACTAGGGCCACACAAACTTTTCGGGATGATGTGTTGAGCAAAATGGTACAACTAAACAGAACGTTAACACGTTCCCACTTAGTTACACCAACAAAAAATTTCAAGCTTAAATGCATTTTGTATAAAGCAAACAAGCTTATAATGATATACAGTTACGTTATTACAAGCTTGCCTAAAGAGGCTCCAGTTTACAATAACACAACTATGTCCTCCTTCTACAGCTCTAAGCCTATTACATTGGCTGGTCGGGGCGCATGGCATTTGCTGTTCGCCGCCTCTGATACCCTACTCGAGTCTTGGGGACTCTTGAGCTGGTCGAGCTTAAGGAGATGGCCCCGCCGGTGCCTGGCTGGTCGAGACCATAGGCTTTGTTGGTTGGCTTGTAGCTGATGGCATTTCCAGCTGGCTTGTCGATGGCATACCCTGTACAGGTGCTGTCCCACCTCCACACAGGTTAATATCGCCAATTATCTTTGACGACAAGTCCAGCTGGGCCGTCCGAAGCTCTTCTACCTTGTCTGGGTCTATCTCCTTCGGGTACCCAGCCTCCAGGCGTTTGAGATCGATCAGGGGGTAGTGAGCACGCACCATGCTTAGCACATGGGCACCCGTGTACTCACCTGCCTCCTTCACGAACTCTTGGAACCATCCCCATGCTTGTTTGCATCTCTCGACCAGTCCGAGCTGGGGTGTCCTTAGCTCTTCTTCTGTGAGCGCCGGGTCGATAAGGTCGAGGACGAGCACTATGCCAGTTGCCATTTCTTGGCACCGCTTGTTCCATGTATCCCGCTTCCTCGGTGGCCTTGAGGCATCGTGCTTTCCAGTCGTCGCTGCTCCTTGATCACGGCCTCTAGGTGCCTCTTGGCATTAACTTTCAAAACTGAACGTAGTACAAAACATCAGATGTGATGACACGACAAGGCAAGGTGGGCGGCAGAATGAGAAAGGCGATCTAGAATGCTTACTTTTCAGGTCATCCTTTATTTTGGTAGTGTGGTCTTGGAGTTCAGACTGGCTGCGTGCCAGTTTCTCGTTGTCCTCCTTCAGGCGACCACATTCTGCGGTTACACGGCTATTTTCCCCCTGGAGGTGGGTCACTTCAGCTTCTAAACCTGCATTACAGCTGTTACTGCCAAGAACACAATAACACAAGTCCTGCACTTGTTATGATACGGTGAAAACTTACTTGTTTTCTCCCGCTCTCTGTTATTGAGCTGGCCGACCAGGTTTTGGTTCTGTGCTTCTTGGTCTGTCCTCTCCTGGTTGGCGGCTTCAAGTTGGCGCCGTAAGCATTCCACTTCAGCCGCCAGCTCCTTATTGGTCGCCGTGATTCCTTCAATCTGGTCGAAGCACCTTTTTCGGTATTTTGCAGTTTTCATCAAGTCCTGCATACAGACACGCTACGTCAGATAGTTCGACTACACAACAGGGTCAAGGACTCAAGCAAAATATACCTGGACTTCTGTCACCAGACGCTTGGCCGCCCGTTCGACTCTTAAGGTCTCTTCGACCTCTGGGATTTCTTCGTGCATGACCCATTCGTTGTTCCGATAGCGCGACACATATACATGTTGTCGCCTATCTTGGGGATGGCCCAAGACCTCTTCCACTTCTTCTTCTTCAGCCTCCTGTTCGGGAGGCGGTGCTGGTCTGGAGTTTGCAGACTCCATGACCACCAGGGCTTTTCCATGAGCCGTCGCATCAGCAAGAACCCTCTGGGCCACTTCTGGCTGCTGCTCCTCAGCTAGCTCTAGCTCCCTTGGTGCCATGGTATCCGCCTCAGCAGGGTTTGTGCTCGGAGCACTTGTGCTCTGCTCGGTTGTCTTCTTGACCGGCTGCTCGGGGACTGGCGTCTGGTCGTCCGCCTGCTAAGGCCCAGGCGGACTTCCTACTATGGGCTCCTCCACGGCTGGCTGCTGGGCAGTTTGTCCCACCATTGTTGGCGAAGACGTGTCGCACCCAGCTAGCTGGTCGGGGCTCTCGGTGGATGCCGATCTAATGCATCAGAGACAAATTCAGAAAATGATAGTATCCAATGCAAAATGCAAGCTTACATAAAAAATATAGATACTTACAGCTTCGACTTGCGGAATGATGTGGCGAAGGAACGTCTCCTCGACCGCCCCTACTCTGCTTGTTCGACAGTTTCTGACGGGACTCTTTCCACCTCTGGTACAGGCGTCGGGGTATGCTGCTTGACGTTTCCTTCGTCTATCCTCTGTGTTGCAGTGGTCGGTGCTGTGACCACTGCTGGCCTAGAGGAGCCACCCTGCTCCGTTGGTCCCATTTGCCTTCTCCTCTTTCGAGGAACGAGTCGGAAGATGTCCGTATCCTCTGCTTCGTCGTCTGATAGGGGGAAGATGGCTTGGCGTCGTTTGCTGGCAGCCGGACGCTTGCCTATGGCCCTAGTCGATGCGTCGTCCACAGTCTCGAGTACCGCCCAGTGGACGTCATTGGTCCTGGCACTGGTCTGGGTGGCTGGGCCGGTAGCTTGCGGCCATTCTACACCGGGGGGAGGTGACACGAACACCGCTACCCGGTCATGACCATTAAACGAAGACACAAAATGGGGACAACACAGTTATTTTCTTGCTATAACATGACTCTACAGTTAAAAGGGGGCATCTTTTTACCTTTGGGGGAGGTTGAGCCAGCTTGAAGGCGTGCTCGATGGCGTTCAGCTCGACATAATTGGGATCGGCCAGATTGAACAGCTCCCCAATCCTGGCCTTGATTTCCATCTTGTCGAGCGGCTCCTTCCTGGTCCTCGTTGGATCAGCGCCTCCTTGGTACTTGAAGCCTGGATGAATCCTCTTCTGACAGGGCTGGATTCTTCGGCTGATGAAGTTGCCGACCACGCTTGGGCCATCAAGCCTTCCCCACGGGATCATTCTGAGTAGTTCGGCGATCTGCTCTAAGTTCTCGGGCTTCTCCGACCAGCTATTTTTCTTCTCTAGAATCAGCCCCACGTCGCATAGGGTGATGGTATTTGGCTCTTCACGGATGTAGAACCACTTCTTGTACCACTCATCCAGTGAGGTGTTCCAGGGGCAGTGCAAGTATTGGGCCTTCATGCCATCGCGCAGGTTCAGGTAGACGCCTCCGGCTATCTTTGAGCCACCACTCCCTTTCTTTTGAAGACAGAACAGGTGGCGAAAGAGGTCAAAATGGGGCTGGAAGCCACCATAAGCCTCATAGAGATGGATGAAGGTGGAGACAAGAAGAATCGAGTTGGGATGCAGATTGCAAATCCCAATCTCGTAATACAAACAGAGACCCTGAAGGAAAGGGTGCACTGGAATCCCAAAACCCCGTTTGAAGAAGTCTTTGAAAACCACAATCTCACCTGGTTGTGGATCGGGGAAGCTTTCTCCTTCCGGCGCGCGCCATCCAGCGAGTGCCTTGTTGTGGAGCACCCCCATGGCGACAAGGTCTTCAATGGTCTGCTCGTTGCTCCATGACTTCCACCACTCCTTCACCATGATTCCGCCTTTCTTCTAGGCGTCTCTCCTCGCCATTAGCCTGTCCTTTCTAGGGGGGTGGATGCGGTGGCGAGGGGATTTGGCGATAATTATTGGAGGAATAGGGTTTGGCAAGAGGAAGACGAAGGTGGCGGTGGCGAATGACAACGGGGAATGGTGACAGTAACTTGCCAGATCTACATTATAAATAACAAAGAGTTCCGTCGTTTCATCCGCCCGAGTTTCTTGGGAGACGTGCGCACGCACAGCGGATGGTTGTTCACACCACCTCGAGATCTATGCCAATAAACGCGCCCCTTCGTTTATAGTGTACATGCCTCTTCGCTGATAAAGTCAGAGGGCCCACATTGACGCACCTCCATACAGGTGCCAAGCGACAGTTTGCCAGAAAGAGTAAGAGGGCAGAATGCCGTGCTATACGTGTTTGCTTTTTTGACCAGACGTGTCAGTTTGGACTTGACAGAGTACGGCGACAAATAAATACATCAAATAATAGTACAAGCGGCGCATGCGATAATGGATTGCCCAGACCACTACTGTGCTCGGGGACTGACCAGACCACTCCCGTGCTCGGGGACTACTCTGACCACGGTGACTTTTCTGACCATTACCGTACTCAGTAAATGCTATGACCAATGCTGTGCTCGGGGACTTTCCCGACCACTATTCAGAGTTCACTCTCCTTGGCTACATGTGATTTGTACTCACATACAGTTAAGAGACATTTTCTTTAGACCTTGCTACAAGGCTCATACTTTGTTTTCTAGCAAGCTCGGGGACTACGTCGGTACGATGCACCTGCCAATGCATCTTGTTTTGCCTGTATGGCAATTGGATTTTTAACGTCAGCGGAATTTCTTTTTAGACCCTGGCACCACATGCCTGCATCACCTACTACCAGGCTCGGGGACTAAGTGGGCACACTTCACCTTGCGGTGAATGTGTTTGTTTACTCGACTCCTACGCTTCTGATGTTCAAGGACGTTATGCTTCAAGACCACTTACATTTCTTTTTAGAAATACAAGTGGGCACACTTCTCAGGACAAGAAATCTTTTTCTTTTTTCGGAAGAGCACCATACATTCTTTGGACAACCTACTTCTCCGGTAATGACGGTGGTCGGAGGCATCAAGGGCTCAAGCCTCACTTGTCGGAGAAGGTTAAAATGGCGTGTCACAGCATAATACATGATGCTCGGGGACTAGCTGTGGGGGTATTAACCCCTATACCCTTACGGCTAAGCTTGGGCTGGCCCGGATCGATGAGTTTGGTCCACCCGAAAACAACGTGCGGCTCAGTTAACCTGATCGGAGTCCCGCACAAGGAATCAAGACGGATTTGGTGACCAAGCAGGATCCTGGTCGGCTAGAATAGGAATCTTTAACCGGCCACATATGGCAATTGTAACTGACTAGGATTAGTATCCAGATCTGTAACCCTGCTCCCCGGACTATATAAGGCGGGCAGGGGACCCCTCTAAAAAACATCTCTCTCATTGACATACAGCAATACAAAATCAGACGCAGGACGTAGGTATTACGCCTTCTCGGCGGCCGAACCTGGATAAAACCTTGTGTCTGTCTTGCGTCACCGTCTTGTTTGGGGCTTGCACATCTGTCTGCCGATAATCTACTACCTTGGGCATACCCCTAGGTAGACTACCGACCATATTTCGTCGACATTCACTGACATTCTACTTGTGAAAACTAAGGAAGCTCCATTAACTGCTAAAATTGTAATGATTACAGCTCCATTAACTGCTACTCTAGTTTGAGTTATATATATATATCTATGTGGTGCTACTCTAAATTTACATGAGGTCATACCATGAAAATTGTTAATGGTTGTTAAAGTTGCACTTTGGTATGAATTGTGGACTTCACTGACAGATCTTTGTTGGATTATTTTCCTATTTAGTGAGCTCATTACTGAGGAAGCTCTCATCGTACTGCACACTGACAAAATGGAGGAGGCCCCCAACAAGAGGAACACACTAGCCAGCCTCACAGAGGATGTTGTTTTTGAATGCTGCAATGACCTCATCCTATGCTGATGTCTTGGGGCTGATGGATCATACCGCTATGTCATCTGCAATCTAATGACCCTAAAGTTTAATATACTGCCACCTAGCACCCATGATGTTGGCTATTGATGGTCACTAACACTAATTATAAACTATCAACATAACCTGCATATATACTTAATTCTATCACCAAACATAGGTCTAGGGGTTTAAACTAATAAATTTTATGAGTTTTGGTGAATCTGTGTTTGCAGAAGGGTTTATCTAGAAAACTGTCAAGGTGGGCCTAAACATAAGATTTAATCGCAATTATCCCCAATGAAAACAACTCCAGAAGGCTCCAGAAGACTCCAGGAGGCAAACCACCAAAGCGGAGGGCAGGTGGCTGCCTGGCCCCACCTATAGGCCGGCTGGCCTATGGGCCTCACCTGTCAGCCCACCTTCTAATGTTGGTTCTCCGCCGCCTCCTAGATTGCATCTACACCATTTATTCAAGTCGGTTTAATCCGAGGGTCTAGAATTGATGTTACCCCCTATATATACGGCCCTATACCCCCCTCCCTAGAGCCATCCCTAAAACCCTAATTCATATCTTCAGGATCAGATCCATGTATCAAGAGAAGATTAGTCCTCCATAGGATCTAGTTTTACGAATAGAAATACTGTGATAGAGAGTGAGAAAAGAGTTTGGAGGAGGTGTTGACCTGTCGATGCTCTCTCTATGCATGTACCTTGGTGGATCCAAGTTCTACTTGAGCTTGCCTCTAAGATTTCTCTAGTAATCAACTTCTGATTCAAATAAGCATCTTATTTGTATTGTTCATCAAGATCACGACTCTTTGAGTGCTTTATTCCTATTCTAGAGGGGGTAAAGTATTAATCATAAGTGTAAGCGTGGTGCTTAGACTTGGGTTAATTATGGATGCACCCTGCATTCTGGATCGGTGGTAGCTCATGAGGGTGACTCTTATAGCCTCGTTGAATCCTCTATAGTCCACCTCCCATTTGTAGGCCAAGTAGGACCTAGTTACAAAGGAAAGCATCCTCTGCTAGTGTCTTTCCCTAGTAATGTCCCCAGTTGTATAGTCGAAGACATAGCTTACCGAAGTCAGAACAAAAGAACCTTAGTTATCCGCTCTACATTCCTATTTATCCTAACCTTGTTGCTACCCCTTAGGTAAGTTAGACTGTAGTTAGTCTCACATGTTTCCCTATGGATATGATACTTGGAATACTTTCAGGTGAAAGCTACAGCGGTATCCATGGCTTGTGGATTTATCTGTGTGCGTTAATAAATACTAACATTGGACATTCTATTGGTGAGGTTCGCTTGGGGTTTGATCCGACAACCTCCTCACACTTCCATGTGATTGAATATATGGATGTCGATGCTGTGTGTGTAGGTGTGGAGATCTACTCATCTGAAACTACAACATAGATCTATACGGAATCTAAATGGGGCGAGCATATTGATGTGACATTTTGTAGATCACCAAGTGTGTTTCTTAACAGTTGTTTGCACATTATGGGGCACTCTTGGGGTACTCTATGATACTTGTTGTGGATATGGAGGGAAACACATGGAGGAAAATTAATAGACCTAGTGGTCTTCAACACTCCATGCATCAAACTTAGGGTCACTTGTGTGTATGTACTGTTGCTAGTCCCAATGATTCTAAGCTTTCAATCTGGATCCTTGAAGACTACAATACTAATAATTGGGCATTGAAGCATATGGTCAGCACGCGGATCTTGTTTGGAAGGATTAATATTAGATTTGGTTACGTGAATTGTGTTGACGACTACACAGTGATTACAGTTCACCCAAAATGTAATTTGATTTTCTTTGCTGGGGAGGATGGAACAATCATCACATATGACATGGACTGCATAAGAGTTCATATCATCTTTGCTCGTGTCTTTCCATATGGTAGACGTAGCGTTAAAAAATAGTTCATCTACAGACCATTCTATCTTCCTTATGTTCCCTTATTCTTAGATTCATTAGCAGAGCAGTAAATAAAGCTGCATTTGATGTGTCTCTCTGTCATGCATTTTAAATCGACCAATGTTGTTTGTTTGTCTATGGACATGTTAATTTCCTCAATGATGGATGTTGTCATTATTTCAGCTAAACTAGTGTGCCATCTTTGTTTTGTTTGCAAATTGAATTATTTATTTAGTGCGCACATGTGTTATGGTGGCGTTACAACTCCTGTCGCTATTTCATCCGTTAATTTAGCTATAGTAGAATACTTATATTAATTTCTAATGTCATGGGTATATGGGGTATGCTGATGAGGGCACTCCAAAATACACAAAAATGACACTTCAAAAACACTACAATGCACCCACCATATTGTACTACTAGGCTATGCTATTATTAAGTTAGCCAAACTTAAAATTATAAACAACACAGTAACAAGCATCATAGGGAAATGAGGAAAACTACGGAGGATGCTGTTAGACACATTCAAATGTATAGAGGTAGGACTTTCTTATGTATGCAATAACATTTCAATACCAATGGCTTCTCTGCTCTGCATTAGACTGAGGTGAGACTTGCGGTCCAACTTTCTTATGTGTGCAATAACATTTCAACACCAATGGCTCCTCTGCTCTGCATTAGACTAAGGCGAGACTTGCTCCTTGCTGCAAGGTTCTTGCAAGTTCAACAAAGGTTAAAAAAGACACCAAGGCAACAAAAAACAAATAGAAACCAAATGACCTGAGCTACACCATGCTCAATAGATCGTAAGTGCGAGACTTGCTCCTGGTGCTGAAATTGTAATGGTTGTCACATGTACCTTCTTCAGATTTGTTTTCTTTAGGCCTTGTTTGGATGTCCATATATTTGTCTCAATCCACATGTGTTGAAGTGGATTGGAGTGGAATTAAACTAAATTTCATTCTATTCCAATCTAACACACCTGTTTCATACGAGTACTTTCGTTGAATCTCTAAAGGAAACAAATAACAACAGAAAAGCAAAAGCAAAAACAATATTCTAGACTTGTTCAGATGAACTTCTCGCTGCATGGTCCTTTCAAGTTCAACAAATTTTATCAAAGACATGAGTTGACTTCAACAGAGATCAAAGGATCTCATGAATGTTTAACATATTATAGATTAGATCAAAGACAAATAGAAAGAAATCTATAGCGAAAAGCAACCAATAGGGGCTAGAAACTAGCTACAAAATGACCAAAGGACCGTACCTGAGCTACACCACGCTCAACAGAGTTTAACCCACCTAAGGCCTTGTTTGGATGTCCTTATATTCATCTCAATCCACATGTGTTGAAGTGGATTGGAGTGGAATTAAACTAAATTCTATTCCATTCCACTCCAACACATGTGGATTGATGTGGATACACATGCATCCAAACAAGGCCTAATACAAAGTTCAATAAAAGTTAATACCAACATGCAAATAAGTGTTCACATATTTGCAAGGGCGTCCCATAGATCAAACCTATTCATGACTACTAATAGTACTGATATGTCCCATAGATCAAGGGTCAAGGTTGGCATGTAGGATCTCGTCCATGTCCACTTTCGGTAAGATAGTGTTGGCGGCCGGCTTGAAACTCTCGATCAGATTAGCGATGTCATCGTCTGTCGAACCCTATGGAAACCCTTGCTCCGCCACCTGGACGTTCACCGCTGTGCCAATCTAAAGCTAGGCAGCAGCCAGCGCCATGGCAGCCCCCTAACGAATAGCTTTGGTCACCATGGCTCGAAGGTGGCCGGCAGGGCTCGGAGGTGCTCCTCTACGGTGAATAGATTATCACTGTTCCAATGAAGAAGGCCACATTATAGGTAGCTAGCACGGACAGCTGTAGGGTCTCAACCCATGTCCTTAGTACCACAATAAGATTCATCATGTGTTGGGCCTACCCCTAGGCGATCGCCAAGTCACCTTGCGCCTAGGAGACCAAATTCTTAGAAGCATGAAGTGCATCGCATGCGGCATCCAGCTCACCACACAGCATCTTGGCGTTTAGCCTGGTCGATGACAACCGCTTGGACCTCATGATAATCCTTCAATAATTGATGATACTCTACGTCATCTGAGGATTCATGCTCTTCTGACGATTTGCCCACTTCAGAACTTGAGGGCTATGTGAGGACAGATAGGCTCGACGGCATCAGGCGATGATGGGATGACTCTCTAGCACCACCTAGGGAAAGCCCCATGACTGAGGATGGCACCACCATGTAGGAAGCACTACATAATGCAAGCCAAGTTCAAGCCCATATAGGCTAATGGTGAGAGCAATCTAATTGAGAAGGCAAACGACTTTTACCGAACTGACCGGCGCAACATGACACGAAATTGTCGGTGGCTGCCTCCACCAGGGGATGCATCGTGGGGCCACTTTCTAAGCATGACCACAGATGAAGAATCAGGCTCTAGGGCCAACAAGGCTAGGGACGCCGTCACACCCAAGATCACCTGTTAAGATAGTAGGCAAATTCCAAATACTAGTTAAATTAAATAGCATGAACACAAATACTAGTGTGAGCATTGCTCACATACTCTAGTTAAATGAAGATAAACAACATGAACATCGGTGATGATCCACCTCTAGAGGGGGAACTAGCAGGTGAGGGACCACGCCGACAAGAGATCCGTCTATCGGTGGAGGATTACCAGTGTTGAAGTCCTCTAGGGACTCCACATCGATAGATGACCTTGTCCGCTCCACCATGGTCCAGGTAGGAGGCGTCGATGGTGTAGTAGGGTGGAAGGCAAAAGCTTTAGGATGGAATCAGGAGCTCTAGAGAGAGAAGGCAGCAGGTATAACCTTCCCTCTTGCCCTTATCTCTGCTGCTATAGTTTGGGGGCCATCGATCACCCCACAACCGAGACGTTTGCGTGGGTGGGTAGCGGGGCTTTGCCCTGTCAGGTCAATGCGACAGGCCAGGAGGCGACATCCCCTGCTATAATAGGCTACTGATGCCACCCACACACATGCGCCTGTGTGGGAATGCAGGAGGACATCGTCTAGGTAGTCAAGATTTTAGACGGCCAGACCTTGTGTGATCCTGTGAAGTATAAAATTTCTGAATAAAAATAATCCTTGATTCATGGTTCTTGCAAGTTCAACAAATCTTATCAAATACACGAAAATAAGATGAGTTGGGTGTGACAGAACCACCCAATTTATACAAGATCAAGTACGGCTGTCCCCGTTTAGCATGTTGACGCACACATACTTTCACTTATATAAACCCGGTAGTCCACTGAGTGTCACGAAGGACCTCGATAAATCAACATCACAACCAAGATCGTATGATTAAGCAAATACACATCACATACGCAAAGTTGCAGCGGAAATAATATTACAGATTAGTTCACAAATAATAGTACAAGTTTGGGTTTCAAAACCGATTAGTGAAAACAACATAGCTTCTTTTGATTACATTAATATAAGTTCCAAATACATTGCTAGCATAAGTGACATCCTCTGACAAAAGCATTTAGATGAGAAATAAATATAGAGTCACCGAGCCCACCGGTGGTTAGCCACCATCTTCAGTAGGCCGAGAACTTCACCTGCAACATGGTGGGATAAACCTTGAGTACTCGAATGTACTCAGCTAGACTTACCTGTCATAAACCAGAAATAAAGTGACACCAAGGAGTATGCAAAGTTTTATGGGTGGAGCTAGCTTGACAACATTTTGCATAAAAGCCAAGACTTGAGCCATACATTTTTACAATTTAGTAACCAAGTTAATTATAGCTATTCATCTCTAGATTAGCAACTAACCTGTGCCAAACATGTGGGATATCATTTAGTAACAGGAAATAGTAACCATAGCCGGTATAATGTTGTAACATCATCATCATCATTATAACCATCAAGTTGAATTAAGGGTCTCTATGTTGCCACTGCTCAGTCAAGTTCTCACTATCTGGGAGAGATGGCGATTCGAATCAATTGCTACCCAGTTGGGGAATTATTCCTAACATAAACCCAATCAACCTGATTAGTGGTTGCCTCAGGTCACCTTTGGTACAACTCAGGAACAAACTTGTGGGTCCATGTAGCGCTGCACTCTTAGGGAGTCCACTTTGCCAGGAGGTCAATCTCTCCTTTGGACTTACGCCAATGGCTCCCCGCACATCCTTACTACCGCCAGAGCGCGCACTTTCACTTCTTGGCTTCTGGTCTGAGTTGAGCTACTCGGCTTTGTGGTCAGAATGAGTTATCTGGCCAACTAAGTGATAGGCATACGTTCAACATGACACGAGGATGTACAATGCATTGGTCCTTAACCAACACAGACGGGGATAGATCCACATCCAAGACCTCCATGCCTTGTTGCTTCTCTATTGACATTCCGCCTGGTCTCCATTCATTATTAACACATGGTTATTTCCACAATAGCAAATATAGCCAATCGTGCTTTGGTATCCACTTATATCTCGCAGGTGATAGGAAATCACCTGACTTCTATCGGTCTAGACATTGCTAAGCATATAGTCAATCCTGGACCTACATAGGGTTCACAGTATATTTCTGGATAAGATAGTTCTATGCATCAAGTGGTTCCAATCAACTCTTATATCCTAATGCATTAAACATAAAGAACTCAAGTGATATTTATAAAAACGTAGGAGGCTTAGAATACTCTGGGGCTTGCCTATGAACTAACACTAGGTTAGTGTTTGTTAGATGACACTCACTAGGCGAGTATCTCCCATCTCCGCACTTGCTTAGTCCTTCCATCTTTGGGATAGGTCCACCATACACCGTCTTTGGGTTCGGCTCCAACATCACGTCCTTCACATGGTTCATCTAGTGTACCTAGATGAGATGCAAGATGCAAGTGCTTGAATATGAAGAATGGTAATATGAGATGAATCACATAATAGCATTTAAGGCAAACATAAGATCATGCAAGACATAGACACCTATAGTTATTTAACTAAACATCACACAACCTATCATAAAGGGATAGCAAGCATATTAGGCATGACACACAAGTGAACTTAAGTTCAGATATTGCACCCATGCATTGATCAAGAACTAACCAATATGTTTAGCCAAAACAAGAGCAAGCTAAAGCAATCACCTAGCACATGTATAGAAATCTAGACAGCAGCCCAGTAGTCACTTGTTTTATCCATAACTGGAGATCTAGACATCCAAAGAAGGTGATCCTAGACTTTCTGGAAATCTAATAAAATTGCCTACAACATTGTTATTATCACCAAAAGCTTATTCCAAATCTAACTAGGTCAAACATGCCAATGTTTAAGATCTACACAGAACTAGGATAGAAAAGTAGTAGTAGTTTCAAAAATGCATAACTAGAGTTACAGACATCAAACAAGCATGAACCATAACTTTCTAGAAATATTATTAAATTATCTAAAACATGTTTATTATCATCACAATGTGATTCCACAATTAACAAGGTCAATCAAGCACAATTGAGCACCTCTGTCCAGACTTGAACAGATTCTGCCATGCAACTTCACAAGCTTATAACTAGAGCTCTACAACACCAAAAGGGGTGATCTAGGATAATTTGGAAAGCTTAAGGAAAGAACTATAACTCTTAAATTATCACTAAGACATGATTTCATACTTAACTAGGTCATACAATGAAATCCTTCAAATCTACATAGAGCATACACCAAACATGATAGATCATTTGTCAAATTCATAACTCCTAAACTATTGGGCCCATGGTCATGAAATTTGAATACATACAGGATTATGAAATTAGTGACAACTTTTGTATTCACTACAACCATAGAAAACATCATTTACACCACGAAAACAATTGCACAAGCAAAACTGCACCTGCAGCCCAAAGAGCAGTGGTACAAAAAACTGATGGGAACTTCAGAGAAGCATAACTGGAGTTCTAGACCTCCAACAAACAAGGATCATAATTTTTTGAAAATCTTATAAAGTTACCTACAACTTTCATATTATCATATTAAGATGATTCTATAGCTAACAAGGTCAATTAATCCAATGAATGCATCTCTGTTGAAAATATGGACAGAATCTGACATGTCACTTTAAACAACTATAACTAGAGTTATACTTGTCCAATAAATATGGTTCTAGACTTTTTAGAAATCTTAGCAAATTATAAACAACTTTGTTATAAAAATCTAAAGCTAATTCTACTAATAAAAGGGCCCCACAATACCACCAAGGCAACCCTGTCTGGGTTTGGAAAGAAACAACCACATAAATTTAAGGAACAATAACTAAAAATATTCTTAACCAAAAATTATGCTATTTAGTTTTTTGAAAAGATTAAGAAAAGTACTACAACTCATGTATTGTCATAATGTCATGATTCACAACTTAACTGAGCCAATTAATACAAATATGCAGTCCTATTCAGAATAGGAGCAAAGCAACACATGACAATTGTTATTTTTATAGATCTTAAACTATCAAGTCTAAACTCCTGAAATTTTTACCAGACAACAAACATCACATGAGTAAGACTCCATAAAAATTTCACATTTATTTGATCACCACAACTGCAGTTATGAAAAAGACAAGACATAACTAGTATTAAGAACCTAACTGCATAAATTGATTTTTACAGCAAAAACTTTAAACTAAATCATGCCATATTATAGATCTATTGCATACATAATTTCACAATGATTCCAAAAAGTCCTCATTTGCTATTTTTTGAGTTTTCTATAGTTTACTACAATTTCCAAAGTTTAGCTGATTATATGCATATAATGAAAAAGAAAAGGAAAAACTTTTTTGCATTGGGGTCCCTGCAGAAAACATAAATTAAACATTAGTGAATAGGTCCTTTAGGCACTATTTAAATGAGTCTATGATTTGCAGATCGAATTTCTACGAGAAGCCCTTCAGGCGGTCAAAACAGAGGAGCACGCCGGGGCTCGCCGTTGCCGGCCGAAGGAGGCTCGTTGGTGGTGGGGAAGGACTAGGGGAGTCATGTGCACCCACCGAGCTGCTCAGCCCGGCCAGAGATGGCCCAAGGTGGCCCAGCCACGCGCGTGCGCAGCGCGTAGAGGCGTAGCTCCGGCAGAGGAGTTGGCTGGCCTTGGAGGGCGGTGGCCGGCAGCGGCGGGGAGCACCAGGGAACATGCACGCACAAAGAGGAGCCCGTAGCTCGGCTCATGGTGGCCCGAGGCTGGCTAGCCATGGAGGCGGGCAGCGTCGGTGGCTGGTGCTCCGACGGTGGCAGACTATGGGCGGTTGGGAAGCTGGGGAAGTGGAGCACCGGAGGCGGAAAGGAGTGGGGAGCACGATAGGGCTCTTAGCTCAGGTAAAGGAGCATTGGAGGAGTGGAACCACGTGGAGGTAGGGAGCTCATCTGGCCTGACCATGGTGGACGTGGCTGTGCCCAATGCTAGAGAGCGAGGGAGAGCAAAGGGAGGGCAGAGGGAGTGAGGACGAGTGCGTTGGGGCTCGGTGCCCACTCCAGGAGGATGTAGAGGAGCGGTAGGGAGGCAAGCGCACGCGTCGGCCATGGTGGGGCATGAGCGCGTGCATGGTTGCCAAGTAGGCAAACCGTTGAGCATGTGGTGAGCGACGAAGTGTCCAACTTCGGAATCAAATTCTGCATCTTCCGTGCATATTCGGTCCTAGATGCTTGAATCAAAGTTGTTTCTCTCTGAGTCCTCTCCAATTTTGGTTAAGGGTAACTGGCTATAAGGGCATTAGGTTAGTGGTTAATTACACTCCAAGACGACATTGTCAATGCATTGACAGCGATTAACAAACTCCAAAACTGATGGTCAAAATGAAGCCACACTGGTGCCATCTTTTTGCACGCGCTTCACCACAATGTATACTCCAACTTTTATTTTGGGACCCAATCAAGTTTATTAACAAAATCATGAGAAC
The DNA here is from genome assembly GCF_019320115.1 of Miscanthus floridulus. Lineage (NCBI taxonomy): Eukaryota > Viridiplantae > Streptophyta > Magnoliopsida > Poales > Poaceae > Miscanthus > Miscanthus floridulus. Next base: position 4,902,930 of record NC_089590.1, on the reverse strand, counting down.
GTGAGACGCCAAGGTCATTGCTTAGTGAAATTCCTAGACTTAGAATATTTTTGGACTCTAAAAACAACAGCAGATTCAAAGTTTGAGCCTCGGTTTGACATGCTTTCAAGCTGATCTAGCTCTTGGTCCAAAAACAAAGTTTCTTCTACATAACATGTAATACAACTTTTATTTAGGTTCCACTACCAAACAAACACTCTAAGCCATAGTTCAAACCAAGTCAAAGTAGCATCATGGTAAAGCTTAAATTAGAGTTTTACACCGATTGAGGCATTTTCTTGACTTCTGCTCAACACGAACCCTTCATGACTTTTGTTGTAAAGTTCAATTAGAGTCATTTGGGCAAGGTAGCAAGGTTTGGTTGATGACCTATAATTCCATTCACTTAATAGTGCAATCTAAGGAAGATTATAACTTATCATTTCATGTGACTTCTTGATTCTAAACTTCATGAAACTTTTCCACTGGTCAAGATGGATGCATGTTGATGTAATGTACATGCAATAAGAATGTTTAGCATTACTCTTGCATAATCTTAACAAGGGTCCATGTGTAAGTAAGGGTGTATTGTCCAAGTTTAAGTTGGAGGTCACTCTTGTAGATTTCATCTTGACACCTTCATCACCACTTAATATGTCATGTTTGAGCTCAAACCCATTGCATAATTGGTGACAAACATCTAGGGTGTTACATTGGGTTCAGCACAGATCAAAGCCACTCATGACTACTACTACTACTGATACAAATGTTGTGACCGTGTGCACTCTGTAGGCAATAGTTTTGCTCAAAGCTCTATACTGTATAGTGTCCGATGAGTTCAAATGTGCCATATTCGAACTTTCTTCTGAGCATAGTAAAATATGAGAGTGAAGTGAGTGCGGCAGGAAAGCTAGACACAAGAAGTGAATTGAGAAAAGGAGCTTTTGACACACTTAAGACTTGAATGCTTGGTGCGGTTGTGATAGGTCTTTTCTATACTTATTTGATTCCAATCCAAGCCACAATAGTCAAGGGGTAGACTAAAGGCATGTCTGGCTCGATCGGATTTACAATGCTCAGACCATCATAGGGACTCTAGGGCAAGGCAAGATAAAGATTTTTTTCCAACCGATGTGCTTCTCCTCGGGTACCGTCGTGATCCCTCAGAAATCACAACCTATCATACCATAGAAGGCGTGTTCGACCGGAGATGTAGGTGCATTGATGTTCCCAACCATACATTGATCAAAACATAGTATGTCTCCTCCATTTACGCCGATGAGACAGCGTGAGCCTCAACGCTGGTTTTTACTAGAGTCTCTTTAGCTCCTCCACTGATGCCCCATCAGTGCGTGCACTCCTTGCATTTGTGACAACACCAAAAACATAGAAAAAGAAAGCCCCCATGAGTGGAGAACAAGAATAGAGATATATCAGCAAGGATTCCTCAAGATTGTCAACTCCCCTAGTTAGCACGGCAGGGCTGCAAGAGGACATGGCAAGACCGAGCCAGAGTGACCTAGAGTGCTTGAAGATCCTTCATCCAAGAATGTATGCAGAAACATTGTTAAGTGCCCATTTTCTATGTGCTAAATTCGATCTGCTGGGGTTTGCCTTTGGCAATGAGCTTGTCCCTCTATCTAGCTATGCTGATCATTGTGCACGCAGAAACTGCCAACTGCAATGGCCTGGGTTGTCAGAGGTCATCGAAAACTCAAGCTTTGTCTGGACGACGAGCAGAGCCTAGCTCGGTGGAAGGTGGAGGTGTTCCCCGATGGCGTCCACTTGTACCTCTGCCAGGGATGGGAGCACTTCACCTGCGCCCTCGACCTCCAAGACAGGTTCTCTCTTGTATTGCGTTATGATGGCCGGTCATAGATTAACGTCATTGTCTTCAACTTTACCACTTGTCACAAGCAGTACCCGCATGACTTTGAGGCTGGTGGTAGTCAGCTCTCCCTACCCATCGTGGAGCCGAGGAGTTTTGCAGTGATCCTGAAGATTTACCACCACATAACAAAGTATCTGGTGAGCACTCGCGCGAGATGCAGAACGTACCGACGATGTCACAAGTTACCATTGTCCTCTTTGTCATCAATCTTTTTTTGTGCAAGGCGAAGAACGTGCCAATTTACTTCGAGTGAGTGCACGACTACAAGCAGCGATGCATCATCAAGCTACAGATGGCTAGGTAGTCCTAGTTCATTGGCTTGGAGAGGACCTTCATGAATAAAGTCTTGCAAGTGTCGTTCAAGTATGGGTGGGTGACTTCTGTGCTAACAACAACCTCAACATCGACGACACCTGCTTCTTCAGCCTGATCCGTGAGGCCACCTACAGCAATGACGACGATGAGGAATGGGAGGAGGAGTTGGAGGACGATGAAGCTAAGCTCAAGGTGGAGGTGCGCAAGGCAAACGACAGATGCAAAGCAACAAGCTACATCGAGCAGGTTTATTTTTTCTTTTTTTTGGAAATTTTTAGGTGTCAAATTTATAGATTTTTAATTATTTATTATCATCCTCTTTTAGTTTTATGGTTATTTATAGGTATAGAGATTATGAAAAAACCAAAAAGTAAAAAACTAACTCATCGGATATATAAACAGGTGCATGGGAGAAAAAAAATGAAAAGACGGATATTAGGTAAGTAACATTTTGTCGTAATCATTTCCTATTAAAACACAAAATAAATTCCAGTCTCTGCTGAGCCGACGAGGCGATCTGCTCGCCCAAAAATTTGATTTCACACCGCGTCGAGCAGTCCCACCAACACGCACCGAAAATTATATGTCTCTCTTTTGCCCTCTGCGTGGAAAATAGGTTTACCACGCCATCGATTACAGACAAGGACATTTGTGGTAATGTGATGGCCACCTAAAAGTGCAAAGAGTCAATGTCTTTGCCTCTATCTCCATTCTCCAGCCGCACCATCTCTCCTCCAGCTCCAAATCCTAGTCCCATGGCCTCCCGCTCCACTCTCTAGCCGCCTCCTCTACCACCCCGCTTCAAACCCTAGGTGCCATCAGCATAGCAGGTTGACTCCCTCTCCACTCTCTAGCCAATCCCTCTCTCATATATTTCTGAACCCTAGCCAAAGCCAGATCCCCTTCAATTCATCGACAGTAGGTTAGCTGATGGCGGAAGGACCGCCTCGACGACAGTACAAGTTGGATCTAGATCCCCTACCTCGGCACCTACCACAACCGACCGGATCTGAACCCTAGCCAGAGCTAGATCTGGTACCCCTTCGCTAATGTCAGCTGCACCAGCTCCGCGACCATGATGACAAGACCAGATCTGAACACGGACATGGAGGAAGAGGTACCCAAATTCCTTTTATGATGTGTGCTCTTCTATAGTGGCTGAACCAAGGATATGTATATTGCAATGGGGTTACATATTTCCTATAGTTGATTGTAGCTAACATGTGCTTTATTAGATTAATAACTTCCATATAAGCTGTAGTTACTAGTTAGGCGCTTATTTGCATACTCTTGCTATGTTGTGTTGACATTCCGTAGAAGCTTTAGTTAATAAATGCCTTTGTAATCTAGAAAGATGGAAGAACTTGGAATACGTGTGGGCCCAAAACCTATGTCTCCAAAGGTAAAAAAGTCAAGCACAAAGGGTAGACATGGTGAAGATTTGGAATAATATCCTTGAACCATGGGAGGTAGTTGAGGGATTTGATGATACAAATGAAATAGATTAAGATTCAGAAGATGAGTCAGTACCTCTAGCAATTGAGGTGCTTATTCTATCTTGTATTTAGTTCAGAGGGTTCAGAGGGGGGTGTAGGTAGCAATGGAATGCTTTACTGTTTGGATAATGCAGTTTGTACATGCTTGCTGCTTAAGTTTGATTCTCCAATTTTAGTGTCTAGGTCAAAGAAGCCATAGAGGAGGCTCTGCCAGCAGGACAAAAGGTAGTGCTACCATGTGTCCTGGACGAAGGCACTCCAAGCGAGTGAATTCAACATGACTAGGAGAGTTTGATCATGGATTTTGTACTCGGAGGGCTGCCACTGGCAAAAGGGTGGAGGTATCAGTAGTAGGTGAACATAATTCTTCATCACCACAGACACTTGAACCTTGGGATCAATTCAAAGTTTATGAATTGACTAGAGACATTTGTTGGGACATCACCCTACCTAGCCCTGTGAGAGACTGCCCATGGCTAGATGATGATAGCGATGCTGAAGAGGAGCCCCGTGAGCAAACTCTCGTCTCCCCCACCCATAGAATAATGAAAGTTGCCTAGGTTGGTATTACCTTATAGATGTCTATCAATATAATCAATTCACACTAGCTATTTGATATCCATATTACTTTTCTAACAATCTAAATGTATGAAAACTTTGTAGTACCATTGCTAAGCAGAGCATGGAAGCTAAGGCCTCGAACTCGTGGAATTTTGCTTGACAAAATGTGCAAATCACTGGGAGGATTGAGGATGCCCATCTATGTTGCCGAGGGGAACAGAAGCCACATGATTCAGTGCAAGCTGCCAAGTTTGCCTTAGAGGTAGGTGTAGTAGTCAGGCATCAAGTACCAATTTTGACACATTGGAAACATTACAAGATGCCCTCTGGTGTTGTCCACTACAAAAAAAATTGTGGAGAGGCTAACTGTATGTATGGGTATCCTCTCTTCACATTCAACTCTGCTTTGAGCAGCTTTAATGGATTTACTTTTTATTCACACTACTACGTGCGGTCAAGGCTAGATATTAACAAGGCTCACCGACCAACACAAGAAGCTTGCTACAATGTATTGTAGTCTAGGGTACAGTAGGCACGCTATAGGTTGAAGCAAACCTACTTCAATGGTGTCCCTGCTGATCAGATCCGTATGACCTCTCCTATCCCATCCATGACCTATGCACAGTGGTGTGAACTTGTCAAGATTTGGTCTAGTGCTAAGAATAAGGTGTGTGTGAACCCATCGATTTCCTATCTCGTCTTGCTATGGTCTACTTGTTCTACAGTCTATCACAAATGAAGCTATAGGAAACATCTGAGATGAACAAGCGAAATCGTGCAAAAGTGAAGTACCACCAGTGTACAGGATCTCACTCCTATGTTGTCCAGCTGCAAATATTTGTAAGTGATGGTGGTGTTTTATTATTACTCTTGCCTTTGTATAAATATAAATAGAAACTCATGTGCAATGTGAATAGAGGGAGAACAAGAGGATGGCCGCAGAATACGATCAAGGACTTGATGAACAACATGATGATCCAGGACTTGAACAACATGGTCGACCTAATGAAGATGTTAATGCTATGGAAGTCTTCAAAGACTTCCATACCAGTACAAAAAAAGGCCTGAGCGTTGTTGCAAGAGCAGCAGTTGTAAGTACCTTCATTTGGTTTCCTTGAAATCTACTGAAGCCATTGCCATAAAAAGAAGGAAACGCATCAGGAGCCTAATGTGGCAACATCATTTATTTTTGTAGTTACAATTTTACACCAATCAATATGGTACATGTACATTGTGCTTATGTAATCTCTATCGCCAGTAGGCTGCAAAAGACCTATGCATTATGCTTATGTAATCTCTATCAGTAGCATGCCAAGGAAGTCCTATACATTTCTTGTTATGAATTAATCTCTTGGGTTTTCAATTGAAGTCCTCTTCCACTATATGTAACCGAATGTTTTACTGATTGAACTTCAAGGAAGTTATGGAAGTTATGCAAGCAGAACCTATTGCTGATGGGCAGCAACCAATGACTAGTGCAGATGTTATTTTTAAGGTCCTCTGCCTCTCCTAGGGCAAGCTCCCTCCTAGGCAAGTGACAAAAACTTTTTTTGAAGAATGCTGGTATCCTGATAAGCTCCACCAGAGCAAACATTGGGGGAGATAACGCTTCAGGATCAGCTTGCTGGTGAATAGGAAAGTTCTGCTACCCTCATCAAACTAGTGGATGAATTGAAGAGGAAGACAGAAAAGTCTGAAAGGGAGTTTGGAGAATTCAAGAAATGACAACAGGAGGAGTACAATAGGCTATGTGAGCAAGTCATGCGCTTAAGCTCTCCTGGTAATTAACTCTCAGTCTTCACCTCATGCGGCTTGATGCGGTGAACATTTGTTGCATGTTGTGTGGACTCAGGTGATGATTTGTTGTGGTGATACTCTGTCAGTGGCTTGCTGCTAATGTGTGAAATGTTAATTGGTGGTATTTGATTGCCAACTTGAATAATTATGTAGTCAATTTGTGCAGTAGTGACGATCTCGAATTACTTTTTTGATGTAATTAGTCCTGCACGTGGTAGAACCTAGACTGGCCACGTGATTAAATAAAAATGTGACACGTGGACCATCCAGTGCATGACACGTGAATTGGCTAGGGCACGACACATGGGCTATTAAAAATCCAACACATGGAAGGAATTCATCACGCCACATGGACGTATAAAAATACAACACGTGGACGTATAAAAATACAACATGTGTACGGATAGCACCATGATGCATGGTCGAATAAAAAATGGACATGTGGACCATTAAAAATACGACACATGGTACGATGAAGAAGTGACACATGATCCAATGGCAACACGACATGTGTGCCAATAGAAAACTGACACATGGAACAATAGGGACCCAACTATAACAACCCAAGTTTTCCATTAACCAAAAATCCCAACTTAAATTTTTTTTCTAATGAAACCCATGCATGGTGAGTGTGCATGCCATGAAACCACCCTTGTAGTTGCACAAGTAGATCCCAAGCTAGTATGTTTGAGCATTTGCAAATTAAACAACATGTGAGTTGCATCTTCTTGATTTTATGTATTGCTAATAAAATCAACCAACCTTTAATAAACAAGCTTTAGTGTGAGTTGCCAACCATTGGTTTGGATCCTAAAACCCTAGTGGACCTCACAAGGATGCATATGCATTTGGCAACACATGTATACATGCATAGGGCACAAGGTGTAAATAGAAATAGGAAATATGATATAGAAAAGGATTTAGAAAGAGGAGGGAAATTGGAAAGGCCAAAGCAGCTCGAGCAGCCCAAGCCGCCTGAGCCAGCCTAGCTTCATGGCCTAGCTCTCCCCATGCATGCACCCACCAAGCCGGCCCAGCAGTGGCCTAGCTCCTGCCGCCACGCCCCTGCTCCCCCTCTCGTCTGGTGACCGACAAGTGGGTCCTGTGGGACCCCCTTGTCATCCCCCTCCTTTGCTTGTCCCACCGTGAGATGCCGAGCAGAGCATCTCACCGCCAACGGATCCAAGGCCGCACATTCCCATCCCCACCATCTACCCTTGAGCCACGACCCACATTTGCATGGATGCACGCTGTAACAACCCAAAAATCCACACACCAAAAATCCCAACTGAAATTTTTTTGTTTAAACCCCATGCAATGTTGAGTGCCATGTGTAGGAGCCAACCCTAAGTATTGCATGTAAGTATAACCTAAGTAGTCATTTTCATAACCATATCATGACACATGTCATATATGAGTGTTTAAATCCCCAACACGTAAAACCTTGCATGCATAATTATTATTGTAACATGTGATTTGGATTTTCATTGATTTATGTGATACTTGATTAACTCCTTTAATAATTAATAAACTTTCAAACAATTAATACTCAACTCAAAGGATAAAATACATAAAATAGAAAACTATAACTAATTTCGGTATAGCAAAAATAGCCAATAAATCCCAAATATATGGGATGAGTCTAGGCCACCATTCTAACCCTTGGACAAGTTACATATACCATGTATAAGTGTGTGAAGCTATATGGTTCAAACTCCAAATCAATTTGAAGCAAATAAAGAAAAGAAAAACAAAAGAAAAAGAAGAATGGAAAAGAAAAGAGGGAGGCAGCAGCTCAGCCCAGCCTGCCTCGACCGGCCTAGCTAGCCCAGCCGAGCCGAGCCTGCCCTTTCACGCGCGTAGCCCACGAAGCCGCCCGCACGCGCACAGCCGCTGACAAGCAGGGCCCGCTCGTCAGCCATCACGCGCCGCACGTAGCCACATCGCGCCAAGCGCCTGATGACCCGACCCCGCTTGTCAGCATAGTAGCATCTTCTTCCCCTCGCCCATGCATTCTCCTCGCATGACCAGGGGCCGACTAGCGTGGCAGGCGTGAGCCAGGGGGTCACGCAAGAAGCATGACCCTATTTCCGCCTTGCGCCGTGCTTACGCTACTGCACGCGGGCCATCAGATGCGCCGCACACATCACCACCGCCCGATCGCCATCCTCCATTGGAGCCCTTGGAGCTCGGCTATAAAAGCCAAAGTCTGTGAGCCCTAACCCTCAGCCCGTTCGCCACCGCCGCTGGTGGCATAGCACCACACAGCGTCAAGCCGAGAGAGAGGGAGGAGGGAGAAGCAAGGAGGAGAAGGAAGCCACTACGGGGAGGAGCTCACCAGAGCCGGAGCGAGCGACGCCGCACTGCACTACTTCCGGAGCTACACGGCCACACCATCTCGCTGCACCGCCGCACCACACCATCAAGAACACCGCGGTAAGCCTCCTATGACTAAGACCAACTCCAAGCCCCTAGCCGCCATGAATAAACCACGCTGGAGCTCAAGCCAAGCTTCATCCTAGCCAAACTGCCACCAAAAGACCTCCATGATCATCTTCTTCAGCCTTGCAGTGCTATGCTAAGCCAATTTGAGGTCAAGCCATGGCCAACTACACAGTGCACGCACGAGCACGAGCTTACAAATGCCATGTCAACATCGGGCCATCCCTACTCGAGCACACCGCATGCTGCCACTCTCTTTGCGCACACAAGCACCCATGCTCACACACACTAGTCGACGCGCACACATGCGCTGCTCGAAGACATGGCCACTGGACACACGCACGTGGGGGCACGCACGCAGACACGCTCGGGCACGCTCACCATGGCCTAGAGCATGGCCATGGCGAGGCCACCTTGGGCACCCCACCATGGACACGCCGCCGTTAACATCACACCAAGCTCCACCATTCCACGGGACATGTCACGTGCATGCTTAGTGAGCAAGAAGATCACCGTAGCTCTGCTTTCGACCACGCAGCACTGTCATCAGAGCACCGCCATGACCAAGCCCACCATCACCATGGTTGGAGGCATTGAGAGCTCCTAGAGCCCCTTCAACCTGCTCACCATGGCCGCAGCAGCGTCGGGGAGCTCGTGCGCACCACCAATCTTTGGTACCGCCGCCACAGCCACCACTCCGCCGCTTGCCGGTGTATGAGGACCGCCGCCACCTCGGCCAGCCAACTGGAGCTACCCGGCCACCACGTTAACTTCACCGAGGCACCCGCCATGGCAAGGCCAAGCTTTTGCCCACCTTAATAGCACACCTGCGCCGCTGGAGGGGCTTGCCGGTGAGCTCACCGCCAATGGGAGCATCAGGGACGATGGGGAATTCTCCCCGCATGGTTCATGCATGTGTGCACCCGGTCCTAGTGAACCAAACAAAGGAGAAGGATCGGTGGACCCAGACTACGTAGAACGTGTCTGCGGTCCATGAACCAGCACCGCGCAGTCCACCATGCACCGGATTGGTGGACCAGAGCCCAGTAGAGGCCCAAGGTCATGACGTGACCGCACCAACGCATGCCACGTGGTGGGCCAAGCCTGGCCCAAATCTAGGCCCAACCAGCCCAGTCGAGGCCCGGCCTATATTGACCATTGATCAGTCAACGTTGACCGTTGACCGGGGCCACATGTCAGTGACACCGCCATGTGGGACCCACTTGTTAGAGGATGAAACAGCCGAGATGATGTCATGCTGATGTCATGATAACGCCAGCTGCTGACGTCAGTAGCTCTGGCCCCACCTGTCAGTGACTGTGATCCGTTGACCATTGACTCACCCATTGACTTGACATTGACTTTGTCTGGACCCACATGTCAGTGACCCAAGAGCCCCTGGTCCCACCTGTCGAAACTGCTGACGTTGATGATGTCAAGCTGACGTCAGCGGGACCCCACCTGTCAGCTCGGAACCAAGATAATGATGACATGCTGATGTCATGCTAGCGTCAGCATGCCACGTGGACCAGTCACAGTGTGACATGTGTCAGCCTAGGATTAATTTAGCCTTTTCCATTTTTGGAAATGATTTAAACTTCAGAAATTCATAACTAATTCATACGAACTCAGAAAAATATGAAACCTAGACCAAAATTCATCTAAAATTGAGCTCTATGCAATGGACCCATGTTTGTGTGCATTTGGCTCTTTTAAATTTTCATTGCTTCTTTGTGCTATTCTATAGACGTCGCTAACGTGACTATAATACGATCGTTTGCAGACTCAGAGGAGAACCAGACGGACGAGGACCGAGAGTACCATAAGGAGTACGGAGATGACTATAGGAAGGTGCCACATCCCACCCAATCTCATAGCACCTATTACGCATGGCTAATATAGAGCTACTATTGCTTTACTTTATTGTTATAATCACACTATGATAAGACTTGCATGGTATTATGCTTTCTTGAAGGCCTTTACCTTGACGCAACCTTACCCCTGCTCACCCTGCTATGAGGCTAGTCACACGCTCGCTGCTATATTTCACTGCTTATTATTTCTACTATGCTTATATATACTATATTGATGAGTGGTGGAAACTGGAGTTATCTAGACTTTGGGGAGAGTGTTGCGTGTGTGACTTGGGTGTGTGGAGGGTGAGGGTTGTGTCGACCAAGTTGGAGTATATGATGAGCCTAGGGCAAGTCTTGTCGTGGGGTGCAACCTAGGCACCCCTGGAATGGATACCTGTGGTGGGTAAATGGTGATATGAGGTGGCCCTGGGTGTGAACCTATGATGGGAGGAGCCTAGGGTGGAGGTGCTATGGTGGCACGGTAAAAACCCTAATGAAGACATTCTGGCTTGGTCATCTCTAAGGACTTACTAGTACTCAGACTCACCGAGAAGCCTTACGTACCACTCACCCTATATGGTGCGGGACGGCTGGACTACTTGGTAGGATATTGTCACTACTGCTAGGTTGATAGCGGATAGTGCAAGGAGGTACGGGGCATGGAGGATTTCCCCCACACCCTTCCGAGACTTCATGGAGACCATGTGGACCCGACTCATGACTCATAGTTTCAGCCACCCCAGACTAGACTTGGGGTGTACTAGGGCTGAATGGTAGAGTGGCATTATCCAAGGCTAGCAAGCGGCCAGAATCAGCCTAGTTGATGATGGTCAGCGAAGAAGGTAGATCCTATGGTTATGTAAAACCTCTGCAGAGGGTATGGTTGATCGATTGATACATATGCCGACTTGTCGGCTATGGACCTTTCCTAGGTTTCGCTTAAACTAGATAGCGAGATGAGTCCTTCTTTTCTTCCCCCGTGAGAGAGTGTTGGTCATAGCTAGGGGCTACGGGCCATGAGACAGTGCCGAGAGGGAGTTGCCTGTCGACTAAATGATGGTATGGTGATGATATGGAGATGGTGGTATATCAATCCCAGGATCAAAACTTGGCTCTGGACGGAAATGGGGTGGAATGTGTGTGGGAATGGTGTTAAAACTTGACTATACTATTATATACTTGATATGCTAATACATAGGAAACCCCAGCCTTATAGGTTCCTTTTGATTATATCCAACTTGCATCCAATTTCCACAAAGCAATGCTCATAGGGTGGGAGTGGCCAGTACAAATTGTACTGATAAACTTTGGCACACAGGTTCTGCTGAGGGGTATAGCTCTGAGGAGTTTGATGGTTGAGGGGTTCGTTCCTATGCTCAAGTTTTGGTGATCTTATCTCCAAGCTATTCTGGATGAATGCTACTTTTGATTCCGCCGATGCGGTGATGTAATAATTTATGTAATTCCGCACTTTATGTACTCTGATATTATCATTGTATGGATGTGGTATTCGACTGGAATTTGGGTAAAATGATCTACAATGGTCATAATACACTTTGACTCTATGGATTTCCCTTTGTGGAAATCAGGTTGTTTTAGTTGATATCAGAGCCATACTTGACCCTAGGACGAAACCCTTAGAAATGGATGATAGAATAGGATGTGAACAACCCTTCTTTCGGTTATATACCGACCCTGCATTTACTTTTATGCAAGGCTTATCTATTTATTGACCTGCTAACACCTGTTTTCCTTAAAATATGCAGATGGCAATGAACATCGAATGGCCACCTCTAGGACCGCTACCTCTAGACTACGCCAAGCTTACCTTCAACCTACGTGAGCTCGGGGGTTTTGCATAGACCCTCTGCCGAGTTCTCGTCACATTAGGAGTCCCTGATGAGCTTGTCAAGGTCACCTGCACTAGGAAGTCAGCTCAGGAAGGAGGAATCGAAGGACTGGTTATCACCTCAGTCGAGTTCCCAGCTAGCACTACCTTACCTTCTGTCCTAGCTTCCACCGAGTTGACTATAGAGGACACAGTCGAGGAAGCACTGTGAGCTGTCTCACACAGGGCACTTTGTAGAGTGATGAGGGACCACTATGAGCACCTAAAGATGACATAGTTCCATCTACTTCCCTAGGCCCTCGACCTCAGCCTTACCCCTAGTGAGCAGAGTTTTGTAGCCGGTAGAGTTATCTTTGCTGAGGAGGATAGATGCCTTCGCGTCTTGGCTATCCACCTACTAGAGCAGGATAGGTACGTGACCCAACTTGAGCAGAGGAGACGTTAGGACTAGGCCCTTCTATGGGAGTACTAGGAGCGAGACTCACATGGAGCACAGGAGCGAGCTAGTCTACTTGAGATAGTTGCCAAGCTATAGGACGAGCTCAACCGTCGTGAAGAAGTCCATAGAGCCGTGGTCGCTGACTTATAGGACAAAGCCACCAACCTAGGCAATAGAAACTGCTACCTCGACAGCAAGGTCTTGGAGTTGCAAAGAGAGTTGGATGATAAGAAGGCTGAGTTCAACCGCAGAGGAGACAGAGAGAGGTCTAAGGGGATTGATATGCTGAAAATCCAATCTAAGAACAAGACCATGACTCAGGAGCTAGAGGAGTTTAGGAAGAAGGCCATTCGCAACCAGGGTCACCTGATCGAGGCACTTAGGCAGAACGAGTACCTACAGGACAAGTGTGAGAGGACTTGGCAGGCTTGGTAGAAGTCTAACAAGAAGCGCCTCAGGGAGATGAAGGGTATGTGGGATTAGCTACCCAAGGAGATTCACAGCAAGACGAAGCCTAGGATAGAGGAGTTTGAGTTAGCCCTGACTTGCCTCAACCTAGATGCCTGCCCTACCCTACCTAGAGCCAAGCCTACTGAGGAGCTCACCGAGGCCTTGAAGTATGTGTCCCAACTTCACAAGTCTGACGAGGAGATCAAGATCGAGAATAGTCGTATCCCAGATGCGGTGTACGAGTTAGAGTAGATGACCCTGCATGGTCATGAGTCATGTTAGTGGCTTCTATAAGTTGTACCTCATGATGTACCCCTTATGAGATGTAATATGAGACACTATGTGTAGTATGATTCTCACGAGTCTCCAAGTGTAGCTACTAGAGATGATGCTATGTAATAAAACCCATGTAATGAATGTTTTGGATCTTATTGCATCTTATGGATCTTATTGCTTCTTTGTAATGAGTGTTGGATAGTATAAATGTTTTTCTTTAAATTATCAAAATCATGTAATCATACTAAATTATAAGCACTTATAGCACAAACACTAAAATTCCTATGATCCGTGTTGCAGATGTCGAACCGCCGATCTGCTCGCCTAATGAACCATGGACGTGCGCCCACCTCCGAACCAGTCGAACCAAATGAGGGGCGTGGTGGCAACAACTGTGGCCATGGCTATGGCCATGGACGTGGAGGGATACCCTTCAACTTGGAGAATACCCTGCCACTTGTTGAGGAGAACATTCTGCCACCACCACCACCGAACCTAGCAGAGGTGATGGCACAACAGACCCAGCTTCTTGCAGCTCTTGTTGATGGAGCAAACCGTCGCTAAGGAGGTCAGTAGAATGACTTTGAAAGGAAGCTGGAGGGATTTCTGAAGCTGAGGCCACCCACCTATGATGGCACCGACCCTAACCCGCTTGTAGCCGATGACTGGCTAAAGGAGATGGAGAAGAAGCTTGACCTCACTACTTTCACCAACGATGAGTGTGTCGGAGCTGCCGCACACCAGCTCATAGGTGCAGCACGCTCCTGGTGGGATAGTTTCAGTGATTCCCATGAGGACCCTATCAACATCTCATGGGATGAGTTCACCGAAGCATTCGCTGAGTATCACATTCCCAAGGGTATCATGGAGGCCAAAGCCGAGGAGTTCCGCAACATCAAGATGGAAAAGGACAGGGTGACTAAGTACACCACTCACTTTACTAACGTTCTACGCTATGCACCTTCCTATGTTGTGAACTTTGAGAAGGAGAAGCTGTACTATTACTGCAAGGGACTTAACCCGCACATCAAGCTAAAGTTTGGCGGTATTGAGAGTAGCACGCTACGTGCTCTGGTGGATCGCTGCATCTAGATCGAGAAGGACCATGTTGAAGCTAAAGAGGAGTACAGGGAGAGGAAGTGTAAGCCTGAGGAGTCCTTCCATGGCCGTGATCGCAAGAGGTTCCACAGAGATGCACCATCCAGGAAACGCTCTCGCCACAACAGGGATGACAACCCTAGATCGAGTAGGGGTGGTGGAGGCTACACCACCAAATACTCCTACCCTGCTCAGGATTGTTACACCCGGGACCGTTATGCTCAGGACCGCAACACTCTAGACCATTTCAACTGTCCCCGCTCAGCAAATGAACACCCAGCATAGAACCGCTCTGCACCAAGCACTAGAAACTAGAAGGCACCCGCGCCAACCCCTACAGGCGGTGCGCCTTTCACCTGCTTCACTTGTGGCCAACCAGGTCACAAAGCCGCTGAGTGCCCTCAAAACTTAGCTGCTCAGAAGTCTCAGTTCAAGGGATCTGCTACTCGTGGACATCTCAACCATTTGGATGCCGAGGAAGCACATGCTGCCCCTAACGTTGTGTACGGTATGTTTTTAGTTAATGGCAATACTTCATCAGTTCTATTTGACTCTAGAGCAACTTGTTCTTACATATCATCCAAGTTTGCATGAGAGCATGACCTGCCTGTAACCCCACATGGAAAGCCTATCATCACCAGCTCACCTTTAGGAGACCTAAAGTGCACCCACATCTATAAGGGAGTGAGTCTTACCATTGAGGGTCTTATCTTTAAAGCCGACCTAACCCTGTTACCTTCCACGAGCCTAGATGTCATCTTAGGTATGGATTAGCTAACCATTCACCGAGGTATCATATCATGTTCACCTAGATACATCCAAGTGACCCACCCATCAGGCCAAGTTATTAGGTGTGAACCTCAGTCCAGAAAGTCCACTTCTATCCTATGTGCCCTTAAAGCCAGTTCAAAATCACAAAAAGAGGAGAAGACAGTTCATGGTGTGCCTGTGGTCAGAGACTATCCCGATGTATTCCCTAAAGAATTACCGGGTATGCCACCAGACCATGATGTAGAGTTCATCATTGATCTTTTGCCGGGAACAGAACCCATTGCCAAGAGACCCTATCGCATGTCAGTTGACGAACTAGCCAAGCTCAAGAAACAGCTTGATGAGCTCATCTCGAAGGGGTATATTAGACCCAGTGCTTCACCCTAGGGATCCCCTGTTCTGTTTGTTAAGAAGAAGGATGGTTCAATGAGAATGTGCATTGATTACCAGAACTTGAACGCAGTCACCATCAAGAACAAGTACCCCCTACCAAGGATTGATGATTTGCTTGATTAGCTTCGAGGTGCCAAGTATTTCTCCAAGATTGATCTTAGATCTGGCTATCATCAGATGAAGATTCGAGAGAGTGACATCCCGAAGACAGCTTTTATGACTAGGTATGGGCAGTTTGAGTTCACTATGGTGTCCTTTGGACTCATGAATGCTCCTGCATACTTCATGTACATGATGAATAAGGTTTTCATGGATGAACTGGATAAGTTTGTGGTAGTATTCATTGATGACATCCTTGTTTATTCACCCACCACCAAAGAACATGAACATCATCTGAGAACTGTGCTTGAGAAATTAGCCCAACATTAGCTCTACGCAAAGTTTAGCAAATGCGAGTTTTGGCTATAGAAAGTTGCCTTCCTAGGCCATGTACTATCAACTGAAGGTGTTGTAGTTGACCCAGCCAAGATTGAAGCTATGAAAGAGTGGGACCAACCTCATAACATGACTGAAGTCAGAAGTTTCTTGGGATTGGCTGGATATTACCGCTGATTCATCGAGAACTTTTCCAAGATTGCCTGTCCATTGACAAACCTTCTGAAGAGGACTAAGGAGTTTGAATGGACACCCGAGTGTGAGCAAAGCTTTCGGGGATTGAAACAGATGCTTACCACAACTCCTGTGCTAGCATTGCCTGATATTAGCAAAGATTTCGTGGTCTATTGTGATGCATCCCGTCAAGGACTTGGCTGTGTATTGATGCAAGGTGGAAGAGTGATAGCTTATGCTTCATGACAGTTGAAAGAACACGAGAACCATTACCCCACTCATGATCTTGAGTTAGCAGTAGTTGTGCATGCTTTGAAGATCTAGAGGCACTACTTGATAGGCAACAAGTGTGATATCTATATCGATCACAAGAGCTTGAAGTACTTTTTCACTCAGGAAGATCTAAATATGAGGCAACGCCGATGGCTAGAATTGATCAAGGACTATGACCTAGAAATTCACTATCATCCAGGAAAGGCTAATGTAGTTGCAGATGCTCTCAGTCGCAAGAGTTACTATCACACTCTGATCATAGAATCCGTACCACCGGAACACAAGGAAGAGATTGATGATTTCCAACTTGAGATGCTACCGCATGGCTTGTTGAATGAGCTCTGCATATAGTATGATCTCACAGATCGCATTCGTCAAGCTCAGAAAAATTGTGAAGAGATCGAATATCTCGTGGTCTGATGAAACTAGGCTACAAGACCAACCACCATGAAGATGAACAAGGAACCATCTGGTTCAAGGACAGAATCTATGTCCCTTCCGATCTAGCACTACGAGAGGAAGTTCTGTCAGAAGCTCATGATTCTAAGTATTGTATTCACCCTGGAGGTTCAAAGATGTATCAAGACTTGAAGAAACACTTTTGGTGGAAAGGCATGAAGATAGACATTGCGGGACATGTGGCATGATGTGACACCTATAATAGAGTCAAGGCTGAACATCAAAGTCCTGCAGGATTGTTAAAGCCTCTTGACGTTCCCAAGTGGAAATGTGAGAGCATATCCATGGATTTCATAGTTGGATTGCCCCGTTCACAGAAAGGCAATGATTCCATTTGGGTGATTGTTGATCATTTGACCAAGGTTGCTCACTTTGTACCAATTAAGACCAAGACCGATGCTAAAAAATTAGCAGATCTATATGTTGAGCATATCCTCAGACTGCATGGAGCTCCCTCTAGTATTGTATCTGATCATGGTCCTCAGTTTATGTCCCAATTCTAGGAAGCTCTACACAAGTCCATTGGAACCAAACTTGATTTCAGTACCGCTTATCACCCACAGACAGATGGACAGACTGAATGAGTGAATCAGATCTTAGAAGACATGCTTCGTGCTAGTGTACTAAATTATGGCTCTGATTGGGAGAAATGCCTACCCTATGTAGAGTTCTCTTACAACAATAGCTACCAAGCCAGTATCAAGATGTCGCCATTTGAAGCTCTATATGGCAGACCTTGTAAGACACCTTTGATGTGGTCTCAACCAGGGGAAAGATCATTCTTTGACTCTGCTAAGATTCAAGATGCCGAAGAAGGAGTTGCTCAAGTAAAGGAGAATTTGAGAATTGCCCAAAGTCGATACAAGAGCTATGCTGACAAAAGAAGAAGAGAACTTGAGTTCAATGTGGGAGACTTCGTCTATCTCAAGGTATCCCCACTACATGGAACTGTTAGATTCCATGTGAAAGGAAAGCTTGCCCCTAGATTTGTTGGCCCATACAAGATTTGTAAGAGGATTGGAAAGCTCGCCTACAAACTTGAGCTACCTGAGGAATTGGCGGGTGTACATCCCATGTTTCATGTATCCTAGCTACGCAAGTGTTTGAGAGTACCCGATGAAGTAATCTCGACTGATACACTTGACATTCAGAACACTCTCGAGTATAAAGAGCATCCTATCAGAATTTTGGGTAGAGATACCAAAGAGACCCGAAGCAAAACTATTCCTATGTGCAAGGTCCAATGGAGCACTCACATTGAGAGACAAGCAACATGGGAGAAAGAGTCTGACCTCCAGCTACAATATCCTTATCTCTTCGAAGGGTACATTACACTTTAATCTTGGGGACGAGATTCTGTTAAGGGGGTAGGACTGTAACAACCCAAAAATCCACACACCAAAAATCCCAACTGAAATTTTTTTGTTTAAACCCCATGCAATGTTGAGTGCCATGTGTAGGAGCCAACCCTAAGTATTGCATGTAAGTATAACCTAAGTAGTCATTTTCATAACCATATCATGACACATGTCATATATTTGTGTTTAAATCCCCAACACGTAAAACCTTGCATGCATAATTATTATTGTAACATGTGATTTGGATTTTCATTGCTTTATGTGATACTTGATTAACTCCTTTAATAATTAATAAACTTTCAAACAATTAATACTCAACTCAAAGGATAAAATACATAAAATAGAAAACTATAACTAATTTTGGTATAGCAAAAATAGCCAATAAATCCCAAATATATGGGATGAGTCTAGGCCACCATTCTAACCCTTGGACAAGTTACATATACCATGTATAAGTGTGTGAAGCTATATGGTTCAAACTCTAAATCAATTTGAAGCAAATAAAGAAAAGAAAAACAAAAGAAAAAGAAGAATGGAAAAGAAAAGAGGGAGGCAGCAGCTCAGCCCAGCCTACCTGGACTGGCCCAGCTAGCCCAGCCAAGCCTCGCCTGCCCTTTCACGCGCATAGCCCACGAAGCTGGCCCAGCATCACCGCCCGCACATGCACAGCCGCTGACAAGCCAGGCCTGCTCGTCAGCCATCACACGCCGCACGCAGCCACATCACGCCAAGCGTCTGACAACCCGACCCCGCTTGTCAGCACAGTAGCGTCTTCTTCCCCTCGCCCATGCATTCTCCCCACGTGACTGAGGGCCGACTAGTGTGGTAGGCGTGGGCTAGGGGGTCACACAAGAAGCATGACCCTATTTCCCCCTTGCGCCGCGCTTACTCTACCGCACGCGGGCCGTCGGATGCGCCGCACGCATCACCACCGCCCGATCGTCGTCCGCCATTGTAGCCCTTGGAGCTCAGCTATAAAAGCCAATGTCCGTGAGCCCTAACCCTCAGCCCGTTCGCTGCCGCCGCTGGTGGCACAGCACCACACAACATCAAGCCGAGAGAGAGGGAGGAGGGAGAAGCAAGAAGGAGAAGGAAGCCACTGCGGGGAGGAGCTCGTCGGAGCCAGAGCGAGTGATGCCGCAGTACACTGCTTCCGGAGCTACACGGCCACACCATCTCACTGCACTGCCGCACCACACTGTCAAGAACACCGCGGTAAGCCTCCTATGACTAAGACCAACTCCAAGCCCCTAGCCGCCATGAATAAACAACGTCGGAGCACAAGCCAAGCTTTGGCCTAGCCAAACTGCAACCAAAAGACCTCCATGATCGTCTTCTTCAGCCTTGCGGTGCTATGCTAAGCCAATTTGAGGTCAAGCCGTGGCCAACTACACACTGCATGCACGAGCACGAGCTTACAAACACCATGTCGACATCGGGCCATCCCTGCTCAAGCACACCGCACGCCGCCACTCTCATCGTGCACACAAGCACTCACGCTCACACGCACTGGTCGACACACATGCATGCATTGCTCGAAGACACGGCCACTAGACACATGCACGCGGGGCACGCATGTAGACACACTCGGGTGCGCTCACCATGGCCTAGAGCACGGCCATGGCAAGGCCGCCTTGACCACCCCATCGCGGACACGCCATCGTTAACATCACGCTAAGCTCCGCCGTTCCATGGGACATGCCGCGCGCATGCTTAGTGAGCAAGAAGATCGCCATAGCCATGCTTTTGACCATGCGACACTGTCACCGGAGCGCCGCCATGACCAAGCCCGCCGTCAC
The DNA here is from genome assembly GCF_019320115.1 of Miscanthus floridulus. Lineage (NCBI taxonomy): Eukaryota > Viridiplantae > Streptophyta > Magnoliopsida > Poales > Poaceae > Miscanthus > Miscanthus floridulus. Next base: position 4,882,819 of record NC_089590.1, on the reverse strand, counting down.
CATGGTCAGAGGCATTGAGAGCTCCCAGAGCCCCTTTGACCTGCTCGCCATGGTCGTAGCAGCATCCGAGAGCTCATGCGCACCACCAATCTCTGGTACCGCCGCCACAGCCACCACTCCACCACTCGCCGGTGTACGAGGACTGCCACCACCGTGGCCATCTAACTGGAGCCGCTCAGCCACCACATTAACTTCACTGGGGCACCCGCCATGGCAAGGTCAAGCTTTTGCCCACCTTAATAGCACACTCGGGCCACTGGAGGGGCTCGCCGGTGAGCTCACCGCCGTTGGGAGCATCGGGGATGATGGGGAATTCTCCCCGCCTAGTTCACGCACACGTGCACCCGGTCCTGGTGAACCAAACAAAGGAGAAGGATTGGTAGACCCAGACTATGTACACCATGTCTGCGGTCCATGAACCAACACCGCACAATCTACCATGCACCAGATTAGTGGACCAGAGCCTAGTAGAGGCCCAAGGTCATGACGTGGCCGCACCAACGCGTGCCACGTGGTGGGCCATGCCTGGCCTAAATCCAGGCCTAACCAGCCCAGTCGAGGCTCGGCCTATATTGACCATTGACCGGTCAATGTTGATCGTTGACCAAGGCCACATGTCAGTGACACCGCCATGCGGGACCCACTTGTCAGAGGATGAAACAGCCAAGATGATGTCATGCTGATGTCATGATAATGTTAGCTACTGATGTCAGTAGCTCTAGCCCCACCTGTCAGTGACTGTGATCTATTGACTATTGACTCACCCATTGACTTGACGTTGACTTTGACCAGACCCACATGTCAGTGACCCAAGAGCCCCCGGTCCCACCTATCGGAACTGATGACGTTGATGACGTCAAGCTGACGTCAGCGGGACCCCACCTGTCAGCTCAGAACCGAGATAATGACGCCATGCTGACATCATGCTGGCATCAGCATGCCACGTGGACCAGTCATAGTGTGACACGTGTCAGCCCAGGATTAATTCAGCCTTTTCCATTTTTGGAAATGATTTAAACTTTGGAAATTCATAACTAATTCATACAAACTCGGAAAAATATGAAACCCAGACCAAAATTCATCTAAAATCGAGCTCTACACAATGGACCCATGTTTGTGTGCATTTGGCTCTTTTGAATTTTCATTGCTTCTTTGTGCTATTCTACAGACGTCGCTAACGCGACTATAATGTGATCGTTTGCAGACTCGAAGGTGAACCAGACGGACGAGGACCGAGAGTACCATGAGGAGTATGGAGATGACTACACAGAAGGTGCCACATCCCACCCAATCTCATAGCACCTATTACGCATGGCTAATATAGAGCTGCTATTGCTTTACTTTATTGTTATAATCACACTATGATAAGACTTGCATGGTAGTATGCTTTCTTGAAGGCCTTTACCTTGATGCAACCTTACCTCTGCTCACCCTGCTATAAGGCTAGTCACACGCTTGTTGCTATATTTCACTGCTTATTATTTCTACTACGCTTATATATACTATATTGATGCGTGGTGGGAACTGGAGTTATCTGGACTTTGGGGAGAGTGCTGCGTGTGTGACTTGGGTGTGTGGAGGGTGAGGGTTGTGTCAACCAAGTTGGAGTATATGATGATCTTGGGGCAAGTCTTGCCATGGGGTGCTACCTAGGCACCCCTGGAATGGATACCTGTGGTGGGTAAATGGTGATATGAGGTGGCCCTAGGTGTGAACCTATGATGGGAGGAGCCCGAGGTGGAGGTGCTATGGTGGCACTGTAAAAATCCTGATGAAGACATTCTAGCTTGGTCATCTCTAAGGACTTACTAGTACTCAGACTCACCGGGAAGCCTTACATACCACTCGCCCTATATGGTGCGGGATGGCCGGACTACTTGGTAGGATATTGCCACTACTGCTAGGTTTATAGCGGACAGTGCAAGGAGGTACGGGGCGCGGAGGATTTCCCCCACACCCTTCTAAGACTTCATGGAGACCAAATGGACCCAGCTCATGACTCACAGTTTTAGCCACCCTAGACTAGACTTAGGGTGTACCAGGGCTGAATGGTAGAGTGGCATTATCCTAGGCTAGCAAGCGGCCGGAATCAGCCCAGTTGACGATGGTCAGCAAAGAAGGCAGATCTTGTGGTTATGTAAAACCTCTACAGAGTGTATGGTTGATCGATCGATACATATGCCGACTTGTCAGCTATGGACCTTTCCTGGGTTTCGCTTAAACTAGATAACGAGATGAGTCCTTGTCTTCTTCCCCTGTGAGAGAGTGTTGATCATAGCCAAGGGCTATGGGCCATGAGATAGTGCCAAGAGGGAGTTGGCCTGTCGACTGAGCGATGGTATGGTAATGATATGGAGATGGTGGTATATCGATCCTAGGATCAAAACCTGGCTCTAGATGGAAATGGGGTGGAATGTGTGTGGGAATGGTGTTAAAACTTGACTATACTATTATATACTTGATATGCTAATACATAGGAAACCCCAGCCTTATAGGTTCCTTTGGATTATATCCAACTTGCATCCAATTTCCACAAAGCAATGCTCATAGGGTGGGAGTGGCCAGTACAAATCATACTGATAAACTTTGGCACACAGGTTCTGCTGAGGGGTATAGCTCTAAGGAGTTTGATGGTTGAGGGGTTCGTTCCTATGCTCGAGTTTTGGCGATCTTATCACCAAGCTGTTCTAGATGAATACTACTTTTGATTCCACCGATGCGGTGATGTAATAATTTATGTAATTCCGCACTTTATGTACTCTGATATTATCATTGTATGGATGTGGTATTCGACTGGAATTTGGGTAAAATGATCTACAACAGTCATAATACACTTTGACTCTATGGATTTCCCTTTGTGGAAATCAGGTCATTTCACACGCCGCGTTGGCGATCTACGCCACCTGACCAGCCCCAGCTGGCACACCTACCTACCATGACACAAGCACCATGGCCTGCACCGCTTGTAGTGCCCCTACACCCATCGTACAGCACCCTTGACTGGCCACTGAGCAAAAAATGGGAGCACCAAGGCACTCCTGCACTCTCGCCGAACCCTAGAACCCTAACCTAGGCCACTCAATTGCCCTACCCATGTCCACGCGCTATTTCTCACCGTCCGCTGCCTGCCATGGGTGAGCTCAGGGTATAAAACCTCCTCCCTAGTGCCCTTGCCCCTCTCCTATCCACCCTAACACCACTAGTGGTTTCACTAGCCATGCCAAGCCAGAGAAGAGGAGGGGAAAGGGGGAGAAGCACCGCTCGTCGGAGCTGATCACCGCTGTGGAGTTGCTACCAGAGCCAAAGGCGCCACCTCAATCGGCTATGTCAGCATAGCTACTCGGCACGGCATTGCACCACCTCACCACAGTCCCGTCTCATCACCACACTACTACCCTACACCCCCACGCCTGATGGTGAGCCCTGACCCCCTCCTGTCCACCATTGCGTGTTTGCCATGATCACCTCCACGTACTCTCCACATGGGAGATGCAAAGGCCGAGCCTTTAGGCTCCACACCACACTGCACATGCTGAAGCACGTACATGGCCAAGAACCTAGCCTTGCCAAGCCTTGGGCGCTCGGGGATGCTGGTGTGCCCTCGCCGCACACCGCACGGTCACCATTGCTAAGGCCACCCATGGCGCCGCCACGTTTCGGCCACACCAGGCTGGTAGTGGTTCCCAAACCACCATGGGTTAACTCGCCTTGACAAGTAGCACCCATCTTTTGGCCATAGAGGGCCAAGATGCCATAGCCCATGATCGTCCCACTAGCGCCATCACAAGTTGAAGTGTCACCGTGTCAAGGACATTTATGATGATCCTGGCTACCTCACATCATGAGGAGGGGCCATTGATGTTCACCGTGACCCTACGCACCCCACCATCTAGTCGGTTGAAGGAAAAGCCCCTACCTTGCCTTGGTTTGTCAAGGTTGTGCGCTCACTAGAGTTTCATTGCATGCCCTCACTACGGAGCGAACTCCGCCGTGCCCATTGGTCATCGCCGGCGAGCCCTTTTGGCTCTCTGGTGACCCCAATCGAAGGAAAAGAACCACCTTTGGCTATATTGGAGATCATAGAGTTCTCGCCATAGCCCACCATCACCATTGCCGGTGTGGCCAGCCTAGCCTTAGCCCTAAGAGCTATGCCTAGTGCCCTAGCCATTCTCACTATTGCACCAAGAAGTGAAAGGACCCCCACAGGAGCCATGCCAAGCCCTAGATGCCTTCGCTGCCGTCCTTGCACCGCCGCAAGCCACCGGGCCGCCATTGCTGGTCGCTTAGGACCCCAAGCCACCACCTTTTAGCCCCTCAATGGATTCACCTCAAAGCTGCGATGATGTGGATGTCCTTGGTTGCCCTACTAGGCCACCGTATCGCTCGACCGAGCGAGCCCACCACCGTCGAAGGTGCCATCGTGAGAGAGGAGGGAGTAGGAGGCAGCAGCATCGTGGGCACATTCCACCATGAGCTAAGGAGAGAGACAGGTGAGTGGACCTGGTCCACCATGGACCAGCCTATGGTCCATGGTGCACCAGCCCCACACCACCGTGAGCCGCCCCTGTGGACCGAGCTCAGTAGATGTCCCAGCATGCCACGTGGCCATCCTGGACGATCACCACGTATTCGGGCCTAGCCAGCCCAATTTGGCCCATAACCCAGCCCGCCTGAGCCTAGTCCGAGCCTAGTCATGTTGACCATTGACCATTGAAGGTTGACCCGACCCCACTTGTCAGTGACCCTTTTTGCCTCATCCAATCAGGATGCACCACGTATCAGCCAATGAATTTTCCTATCCTTTTTCTTTTTCAAAATATGATTTAAACTTAGAAACTTCATACCACTTCAAAAAAATGTGAAACCAAAGTCCAATTTTTTTAAAAAAATGAGCTCTACGTCATAGGCTCGTGTTTGAGTGCATTTGGATGTTTCAAATTTCTATTGCTTCTTTGTGATCATCTATAGGAGTCACTTATCGTGGCTTTATGTCTCGTTTGGCAACCTCAGAGGAGGAGCAGCCTGAGGAGGAGGACTACGACTACACCAATGATTTGGGAGATGACTTGACTATAGGTGCCACATCCCACCCAACCTCGTAGAATCCTATTAGACATGCCATAATGTAGTTGCTAGTGATTATTTTATACAATTATCTATGATAGGTTTCATGGTACAATTGCTTGAAAGTCATTACCTTGATGCAACCTTTACCCCTGCACACCCGCTGCTAGGATAGACACTCGCATACTACTTGCTACTTGCTTCTACTATGCATTGTATCTATGATGTGATGCTTGGTGGAGGATTGTTTGTGAGTGGCTAAGGCACATGGTGCCGCTAAAACTAGTAACAACTTGGGGAGATCTTGGCGTGCGTCTTTGGTGTGTGGCGAGGGTCGAGTCAATCAAATAGGATTCTACAATGAGTCTTTGGATGAGTCTTGCCAGGGGGATACGACCTGGGCATTCCCTATGAGAGGTACCTATGGTGGGTATATGTCATATGAGAAGGTCCCAGGGTGGAGTGTCTTTGTGGGATGAAGCCTTAGGATGGAGGTGCCATCGAGGCATGGGGCGTTGGTTGGCCCCTCGAGAAGATGTACTGTTTGATCACCCTAAGGACTTAAATGTTCTGGGAACCAGTTCATAGGAATCCATGCACCCACTCGCTTTCCATTGGGGGAAAGACTGATGGCCGACTAGCTAGGGCAGTGCCACTACTACTAGGTTGTTAGCGGATAGTGTAGGGAGGTATGGGTGTCGGACCCACACCCTCCTAAGATAGCATAGTGACCTCTAGGGGCTTGGTACTACATCTCATAGTCTTAGTGTGCCAGTGGACTATGGGGTGGCCCAGGGCTAAGTGGTAGGGTGGTATCGTGTTAGTTAGAAGGACAGCCTGGAATCAGCCTAGATGAGCCGGATCATCGATGATGGTGTATCTTGTGGGTAGTGTAAACCTCTGTAGAGTGTCTGGTTGATCAATCGATGGCTATGGACCTTTCCTATGTTACCGCTTCACTTGACTAAAGAGAGGTGTCCTTTCTTCTTCTCCCCCTAGGTTTGTTGGATTTCGGTGGTTAGCCACTAAGGCAAGGTGCGAGAGGGAGTCATCCTTGCTGCTAGAGAGTGAGAGTGTGGTGAGATGTGTGTGATGGGTGGGAAAACGTGTGTGGATGATATGGGTTAAAACTTGATGAATTATTATTAAAACTTGACATACTCGCATAGGAAACTACAACCATGAATAGGTCTTTTGCTCTACCCTTGCATTCTACTTACCATAAAGCAATGCAAAGCATAGGGTGGGATCCAGTGGCCAGTACAAATCGTACTGATAATTGTTTGGTAGGTGACGAGCCTGAGTATGACTTCCAGGGGGATGGTTGGGAGGATTAGAGGTCTTGTTCCTACTCTTGAGTTTGGTTCATGAAGATGGTGTCGGTGCCCACTGTCGTTCTACTTGATGCTATTCTAGTTGTTGCATGCTCTGAGTGATTCTGCCAAGTGGCGATGTAATAATGAGTAAACCTTGCTATTTGTAGTCTCTTTAAGACGGGTATTCGATGTATGATTTGTGATATCAACTGTTATTGGATAATGTGATGGACGATAGAATTAGGAGTGGAACTTGGCTTTTCAGTTATATGTACCGACATTGCATCTTTTTATGCATGGCTTACCTCTTTTCTAATCTATTGATCCCAATTTATGGAACAATTTGTAGATGGCACCTGTAGTTGAGCTTCCCATTGACGGTCTGAGCTATAGAGGGTTAGCTCAGATGCTCCATAATGTCCTTGAGGAGCTTGGTGTCCCCACCGAGCAGATCGAGTACATCTATCATGGTGAACCAGGACCCAACGGACTTTAGGGCCACATCGTCATTCACCTCATGAGCTACATGCCTTTTAGGAGCTCAAGGAGGAGACCTCCATTGAGGCTTGTGTTCAGTCTATTTCATGTTTGTCCCTTCACCGCGTGATGCGTGACACCCACGAGAACCTCAGGAGAGGATCGTACCACTTGCTTTCCCGAGCCTTGGACCTCACCCAGAGCACCAGGAAGTAGGTGGTAACTGCTAATCAGACTATCTACAGTGGGGAGGACCCCTACCTCCAAGTGTTTGGGCAGTACATCCTCGACCAGGACTGGTACATCATGGAGGTGAAAGCATAGAACCACCGTATTTATACCAAAATTTGAGAAGAAGAACCTGGGAACTCGAAGCTTCCAAGATTATGTCATTAAGGAATCGATTGCATAAGGGTTGATATCAGCTGATTTAGATGCAGCACTGGAATCGGCTCTCTTTGAATGACGTCAGCAGATAACGACAATGAGCTACGGTTGGCGTCGGGAAATATATGTCAGACTCTACAAAAAGGGAAAAATTAGGGTCCAAGTTATCTTAAGTTAGGAATGTTTTCTTTTATACCAAAGATTGTAATGAGTCATATTGAGTAGGATTCTTGCTTAGGCTTCGGGTATAAATATTGGACCCCAGCTATTGTAAAAAGATAATCAATACAAATTACTTTTTTTGGCTTTACGCTAACCCTTAGGAGTAGGAGTAGTGTAGTCTCGGTGAGTTCTTCAACAAGTAGGGCTACATCGGTCTGGCTGACCTCCTACTTATCTATAAGTACCATCATGGCTTATACTTCTATTTGTAAGGCTGCATCGGTTAAGTTCAACCTCTACTATGAACTCTAGTATAAGCTAGTTATCGATCCTTATCTAGTTCAAGTACGGTTGCATCGGTTAAGTTCGACCTCCACTACTCGAATTAGATCAAGGTCAAGTTATCGGCTCTGCCTAAGGGTGGCATCCTTCTAATAGATTCATTAAGTTACCGATCTTGCTGATGTTCTTATTGTTATTAGTTTTTAGTAACATCAACCTGCTCGGTTGAGATCGATCTAGATCAGCCTCATATCCTTTTAGTACATCATTTGCTTTGTTTCAATATGATGTTTCTTACTTTTGAGCGACGGGTTATGTTTATCGGCTATTCTACTTCGATCTTGATCGTGCATAGTACGCGGTTAAGGCATGTCTGGTCTTGAGGAGGTTTATGGGCTAGTTAAATCTGGTCTATAGTTCGCTATTATGGCTGTAACGATCCAGTCGATCCCCACTGATGGCACTTTAGATCGGAGGATGCTAGTTGGTAGATTTGTTTTCGATCAGGCGTGACCTTGACTGTTTGCTATGCCTGCATCGGCTAAATAGCCGATTGCCCACACTTTAACGCCTACAGTGTGTTTCCATGATTTTGTTAAATGTGAATAGATCTGTTTACTTTAAAGGTTTGATTTGTTGTCTTTATTACGGCTGCCATCGATCTGGTCGAACCCCACTGTTAGAGATAGCAGGTTAAGTCTGACGAGTTCATAGATTTGTCCATGTTAAATAGTCTATTGTTTACAAGTTGTACTCCCTTTTCCACCTGAATCGGCTATTTTAGCTAATCCACTTAAGCTTTCACAGATATAACATGTTTTTCGGAAAGTCTGTCAATGTATAGATGGTTTTACGGATTCTTCAGTTTTAGTTTGTTATTATCATCATAGCTGCCATCAATCCAGTCGAACCTCACTGTTGATTATAACAGATTAGATTCAGAGTATTTGTAGATCCATTTGTACTAGATAGTCATTTTGTTTGCATGTTATATCCTTTTTCGTTAGATTCATTGGCTCAATGCTTTACACTGGTAATATCTACCTAGCTGATGATTTTACTTACATCTGCGTGCATTGTACTTGTTAATATAAAATCAATCGCTACCCACAAGCTTTGAGTCCAAAACAACCGATTTCTACAAGTATCGGCTATTTAGTCGAATTTCCCGTCTGGCTGCTCCTGAAGCGGCACACTTGGAACTGTCTTGACAAAACCGACATGTTCCACCTTAAATTACTAATAAAGTTTCTCTCCTTGTCAATTACAGGTCAAATTGACTGGCATGCCTTGGGAGGAATACATAGGAATGGCTAACCCTGCGTTGAAGCCAAGCGAATCTCCAGCCTTGCTCTGTCAAGCAGATCCTTCTAGCTTGCTATGTGCCAGGCGCATCGACATGTTTTTGCGCCAACATATGTTCTAGCACGCCTAGTGGGACTCCACAATCGTCATGGTGACTTACAACAATAGTGACATTCTTATTGTGCCTTATGAAGACCTACCTGATGAAGATAAAGATGTCATCAGCAAAGCTATAGAAGAATTTTAGAACAAGTGTTTGTTGTCCTACACCAAGACACGTGACAATAAAGTTGTTCAGAAATATCCGCTACCAAGAGTTTTGTTGCATGGGCAATCAGATACAGACAAAGCTCAAGACAGGTGTTTCTTTGTAGAGGCTGTAAACAAATCTATTCATGATGCCATATTGAACCATAATATAGTTTTCTTGAACATATTCCACAACACTAAGAAAGAGGTGTTTCATGGATATCCAATTGATCAGGTCAGGCTACTTTACTACAATATTCCATATCCATCGACTTAGGGGACTAATCAAACCAGTAATAGCCATCAAGAAGCAACACCAGCTGGTAATGATGATGTCTAGGAAATTTAGAGCTTGTCTGAGCAAGTTCAGGGTGCTACTACTAATTAGATGTAGTATAATCCTGGATCGTCAGTGCAGCATGTGCAACAGCCCATGGGGCAAATTCAGAATCAAGTGGTCAATTTTGGCACATCAGGCCATATACCATCGTCGGCTCAAAAAATAGCACCATTAGTCCAAAGGATTCGTAGAGATACAGATCCCAGCATCTACAACTAGAGACTTCAAGCTACAAACCAACAAAGGACCCAGCAGATAGAGATTCCACAAGGATATCATTATAGCACATATTACAATACCCTTCACATGATTCTAAATCTAGGATATCAAGGTACCCAAAATTTTAATCCACAGATGGGTCAGCAATTGCAGTGAAATCCAAATTCAAATGCTAATGAGTTGTTGCTTAGAGTGACCGAGATGATGAAGAATCAGTTTAGTTTGAAGCCAAAAGGACAGACCTTCTCATACAAACACCCATATCCATAATGACATGATTTGGTCACTCTTCCTACAAATTACAGGCTTTTGGAGTTTGCTAAGTTCACTGGCCAAGATAGCACAAGCACAACAGAACATGTCAGTCAGTATCTTACATAGTTCGGCGAAGCATCCATTGAAGAGGCCCATCAAGTTTGTTCTTCTTCTTGTACCTATCAGGACCAGCCTTCATTTGGTTTTCATCGTTGCTAGTTAATTCCATTGCCAATTAGGCTGACCTAGAGAAGAAGTTTCATACATATTTTTACACTGGAATAGGAGAAAAGAAAATTATCGATTTGATGACTATAAGGCAGAGAACTAATGAATTGGGCACCGAGTTTCTTTAGAGATTCTGAGAGACCAGGAATTTGTGCTTCTCATTGAACTTGATCGATGATCAGCTAGCTGCTTTAGCCGTTCAAGGAATGTTGTTAATGTGGAAAGAGAAACTACTTAGGCATGAGTTTGACAATTTAGGTCAGTTGGCTCAATGAGAGGCAGCTCTCAATAGCCAATTTTAGAATATGCATAGAGATACCTGATTTCATAAGAGTGCCGCTGTCGACATGAAAATGTCAACACACAGCAAGCCAGAAGGATCTGCTTGATGAAGCATGGCTGGAGATCCGCTTAGCTTCAACGCAGGACCAGTTGACCCTATGAATTCCTCCCGAGGCATGCCAGTCAATTTGCCCTATAATTGACAAGGAGAGAGAGTTTATCAGTAATTTAAGGTGGAACATGCTGGTCTTTGCCCAGACAGTTCCAAGTGTGCCGCTTTGGGAGCAGCCAGTGTTAGCCCATTGGATCACGGAGAGATCCGACCACTCACTAGTGTTGCCGAGCATGCGCTAGTGATGCCGACCACGAACCATCGTTACTCTACCTCTAGTCATAGTGTGTGGTTGGACAACGTTAGTGGTGATCGACAATGCTGGTGAGTGCTTGGTGATCCAGTGGGCTGACAGCCAAATGGGAAAATCGATCAAATAAACTGATACAAGAAGAAAATCGGTTGTTAAGAACTGTAACACTCGCGGGTTATGATTGATTTTATAATGACAATTGCGATATTCCCAATTTTAATGATTCTTTCCCTTAAGCTATTGACATTTATGTGTCAGAGATACATCACTGGCTAAATCAGATTCGATCAATATGTAATGTAGAGCCAATGAATTTAGTAAGAAAAAGGGATATGCCACGCACACAATCGATGGTTTGATATAGACAGACCCACGAACCGTCTAGACCTAATCCATTACCATCAATAGTGAGGTTCGACTGGATCAATGCAGCTATGATGATAACAACAAACTAAATCTAGAGAATTCATAGAATCGACCATACTTCAATAGGTTCATGAGAGCGTGTCATATCTATGAAAGCGCAGACGAATCAGCTAAAAGAGCCGATTCGGGTAGAAAAGGATCATAGCATGTGAACAATCGACTATTCAACACGAGCAGACCTATCAACTCCTCAAATCTAACATTTCATCTTTAACAGTGGGGTTCGACCGGATCGATGCACCCATAATAAAGATAACAGATTCTATCCTTAAAGAAAACGGATATACCCATATTTAACAGTATCATGAGAACACACTATGAACGTTGAAATACGGGCGATCAGCTATTTAGTCGATGCAGGCATAGCAAACAGCCAGGGTCATGCCTAGTCAAAAGCAAACCTACCAACTAGCATCCTTTGATCTAGAGTACTAATAGTGGGGGTCGACCGGATCGATGCAACCGTGATAGCGAGCCATAGACCAGATTCAACTAACTAGTAAACCTCCTCAAGATTAGACATACCCTGACCGCGTACTATGCATGATCAAGATCGAAGTAGAATAGCCGGTGAAACGTAACCTGTCATTTAAAGTAAGGACCATTGCAATGCAACAGAACAAACGAGGGGTTAAAAGAATGTGAGGCCGATCTAGATCGATCTCGATCGGGCAGGTTGATGTTGCTGAAAAAACTAATAACAATAAGAACATCTACAAGATCAGTAACTTAATGAATCTACCCAAAGGACGCCACCCTTAGTAGAGCTGATAACTTGACCTTAATCTAATTCAAGCAGTGGAGGTCCACCGGATCGATGCAGCCATACTTGAACTAGATAAGATCGATAACTAGCTTATACTAGAGGTCGCAATGGAGGTCGAACCTAACCGATGCAGCCATACAAATAGAAGTATAAGCCATGACGGTACTTACAGACAAGCCGGAGGTCAACCGAACTGATGTAGCCCTGCTTGTTGAAGAACTCACCGGATTCTACTCTACTCCTACTCCTAAGGGTTGACACGGAGCCAAAAAAGAAAGTAACTTGTATTGGTTGATTGGATCTCCTTTTACAATAGCCAGGGTCTAATATTTATACCTGGAATCTAAGCATGAATCCTACTTATGCACGACTCATTACAATCTTTGGCATGAGACAAAACATTCCTATTTTAAGATAACTTGGACCCTAATCTTTCCCTTTTTATAGAGCCCAACATGTTTCTCCTGACGCCAACCGTAGCTTTTTGTCGTTATCTGCGGGCATCATCTGAAGAGAGCCGATTCTAGTGCTGCATTTGAATCAACTGATATCGACCTTTATGCAATCGATTCCATGATCTTTGGGAGCTTTGAGTTCCCACATTCTTCTTCCCAAATTTTGGTGTAAATAGCCGCAATTGCCAAAACATATAATCCATATTCAGTTGATGATGGCTATGAAGACGATGAAGAAGAAGAGGTTGTCATGGCTGAGTTGAATTGGGGTAAGAAGATAGTAATGGTGCCAAATCCTTGGGGAAGAGGAGTCGAGGAGAGCTATGATTTCGACGTCACAAAATCAGACAAACTCTTTGATTTCTTGCTTCAGAAGGGACAGATCAAGTTGCTCGACAATCATGTTATGTTGTCTCCCGAGCAGTTGAAGAATAGGAAGTTCTACAAATTTCACAACACCACTTCTCATTCTACTAATGAATGCAGAGTTTTCCAGCAACATATATAGAGGGCTATTCAGCAAGGAAGGCTCAAATTTGATACACCTCGAAAGATGAAAGTTGTTGATGATTCTTTCCTAAGGGATCAGAACATGGTTGATGCTAGGTTGCTCAAAGGGAAGACCAAAGTCCTAACATCAACTAGGGCCATGGAAGCCGGAACCATCGACCCAAAGATGCAAATATCGGCTGATGAATATAGAGAGATTAAAAGGCATTATGACCAATAGAAGAACCGATATGAGTAGGGAGAGACGTCAAGGGATGGGGCGATAAGGCCACGTGTCACAACTCGAATTTTGTTGAATAAATGGCAGCGGCAAAAGGAAAAGGATTATTAGCATTGGTTAAAGGAGAAAGAATACCAACGTCAACAAGAAGAAGAGAGGTATGAAAGAAAGCAAGCTGGATCACATTGGAATTGTCCTTTCTTCGGACATTGTTAGAATGAATGTTTGAAATTGACTACTAGAAATAATTGTCTAGAGTGTAGTGAGCAATATTGGGAGTTTAGGCAATCTCAAGCCAACCGCCGGTCTATCCATGCTCGAGATGAGTATCATCATAATATGGATTGGTGCTTAAAAAATAGAAGTATTCATGATTGGCTAGGAAAGCAAGTTGTTGATCAAAACTGGTTTGATTATGAAAAAGAAGATAATGAAGAAGAATATGTTTGGCAAGAAGGGCAATGGTGTCCAGGAGGTTTGATAAGAAGCCAGAAAAGAAGGGTGCAACGCCTAAGGAACAGGGAGCTAGAACAGGCTCAGGCATCTGGTAGACCTCAAGTGTGGCGTGCTAGACAAATAGCCAATAGGGGTCAACCATCAGCTAATATTCAAATAGCTTTTCTGTTGCCGTCAGAATTCAAAGCTCTAGTAGATCAAGATGTCTATTTAGATTTCGATGAATTGGAGTATGAGGAGATAGTTGCCAAGTTGACAGTAATACAGTAGGCTATATTCGATAAGCCAGCCAAGCATCGGCACTTGAAGGCTTTATATGTGAAAGGTTTTGTCGATGGGAAGCCGATGAGCAAAATGTTAGTGGACGGAGTAGCTTCTATTAATCTTATGCCTTATACCACTTTTCATAAACTTGGCAAGGAACCAGGAGATTAGATTGAGACTGACATGATGCTTAAGGATTTTGGGGGTAATGCATCCAAGACCAGGGGGCAATGAACATCGAATTGACAATCGGAAGTAAAACTTTGCTCACCACATTCTTCGTCATTGATGGAAAAGGGTCATACAATTTACTCCTTGGTCGTGATTGGATTCATGTGAATTGTTGTGTACCATCGACCATGCATCAATGCTTGATTTAGTGACATGGAGATGATGTTGAACTGGTTCATGCTGATGATTCTGTAAGTATCGCAATAGCTAATCCAATGTATTGGGAGCTAGAAGACTTTGAGTGTTTTTCTAACAAGCTATGGGAAGGAGGCTTTATTAGAGTCAATGATGAAAGCCAACAGCTGATCCAAGCAGTCGGCTTTGAGAATTTGTTTAATGGATAATCCAATAGATGGTATAGATGGTAAACTAGGATATGGCTTTGCGTCGGCTGATGAATTAGAAGAGATAGATATTAGTTCTAGAGATACGCCTAGGCCAACGTATGTAAGTGCCAAGTTGGATCCTGAGTATAAGCAAGAGTTAGTTGATTTATTAAAGGAATTTAAAGATTATTTTGCTTAGGAATACTATGAGATGCTTGGTCTAGACCGATCGATTATTGAACATTGGTTGCCAATCAAACCTGGATATCGGCCATTTAAACAAGCTCTGAGGACATTCAACCCAAATGTTCTTGATGCTATCAAAAAGGAGACTAAAAGATTACTAGAAATAAAATTTATCCGACTATGCTGATATGCAGAATGGATATCAAATGTTGTTCCTATGTATAAGAAAAATGGGAAGTTAAGAGTTTGCATCGATTTCAGAAATCTAAACAAGGCTACACCCATGGATGGTTATCTGATGCCGATAGCCAATTTGTTGGTAGATGCAGCAGCCGGGCACAAGGTTATTAGTTGTATGGACGACAATGCAGGGTATAATCAAATTTTTATGGCTAAGGAAGTCATAGAAAAAACAACTTTTAGATGCCCTAGCACAATCAATTTATTTGAATAGGTTGTGATGACCTTTGGTTTGAAGAATGCTGGTGCAACTTATCAGAGGGCAATGAATTATATTTTTTATAAGTTGATCGGTAGGATTGTTGAAATCTACATTGATGATGTGATGGTGAAATCCAAGGGATACAAGGAACATCTAGCTGATTTGCGGGAGACTCTGGAGTGCACAAGAAAACATGGTCTAAAGATGAATCCCAATAAGTGTGCCTTTGGAGTATCAGCTGGACAATTTTTTGGGTTTCATGGTCAATGAGAGAGGAATCGAAATTGGTCAAAAAGTATGAAAGCAGTTGATGAGGTAGTGCCCCCGACTACTAAAACAGAGTTACAATCTTTGCTTGGTAAGATTAATTTTATCAGGAGGTTTATTTCAAATTTGCTGTTTTCTCCCTTATCGAAGTTGAAAAATGATCAATAATTTAAGTGGGGTGACGTGCAACAAAAGGCGTTTGAGAAGATGAAAGAATACATGAAATGTCCACCTGTGCTGGTCCCTCCTCAGCAAGGTAAGCCTTTTAAGTTGTACATATCGGCCAATGACCAAACAATTGGATCAGCCTTGATGCAAGAGTTTGAAGGGAAAGAACAAGTTGTTTTCTATCTAAGTAGAAGGCTTTTGGATCCAGAAACAAGATATTCTCCCATTGAAATGTTATGCTTGTGCTTATATTTCTCTTGCACTAAGTTGCGACATTACTTGTTATCGGCTGAGTGTACAGTTGTTTCCAAGGCTGATGTGATCAAGCACATGCTATCAATGCCAATATTAAATGGAAGAATGGGGAAGTGGATTCTTGTGTTGTCGGAATTTGACTTGAGGTATGAATCGGCTAAAGCAGTTAAAGGGCAAGTAATAGCCGATTTTGTCACCCAGCATCATAAGCCAAGTATTGACTACATAGAGCCAGTACCTTGGGTGTTGTTCTTCGATGGGTCATCATGCAACCAAGGTGGTGGCGTTGGTATTATTATTATTTTGCCTCAGGGGCAAGTTTTGAGTTTGCTTTTCCAATTGAGCCAATGATTACCAACAACTTGGTAGAATATGAAGCTATTCTTAAGGGGCTTCAACTTCTTCATGAAGTAAAGACCAAAGCAATTGAAGTATTTGGAGATTTGTAGTTAATTATTAATCAGTTGATCGGCTTCTAACCACTCAAGACCCTCGTAGCAAGGAA
Organism: Miscanthus floridulus; assembly: GCF_019320115.1. NCBI lineage: Eukaryota > Viridiplantae > Streptophyta > Magnoliopsida > Poales > Poaceae > Miscanthus > Miscanthus floridulus. Next base: position 4,866,411 of record NC_089590.1, on the reverse strand, counting down.
TTAGACCATGGAGGGTCTGGTAGAGCTAAAGGCACTCGAGGAAGCAAGCAGAAGAGAAACATAACTGAGTTATTGAGTTGCTCTCGCTAGAGTCGGATAGACATTTATAGTCGATCTAGAAAGATGGATCCAAGCGCCCGTGAAACAATGGTGTTCTCGTGAAGCATTGAAGCATGGGCTCATAAGCAGGCAAGGACGGTGACATATAGTAGGCCCCAGATCATGATCCTCTACCCATGACTATGGGCCTATCGAGGGTATAGATGTGGTAATTTTGGAATAAAATTACTTTTATCCCAAAATTGGGGGGCATGTGTTTACACCAAAATTTGGGAAGAAGAACGTGGGAACTCGAAGCTTCCAAGATTATGTCATCAAGGAATCGATTGCATAAGGGTTTATATCAGCTAATTTAGATGCGGCACTAGAATCGGCTCTCTTTGAATGATGTCAGCAGATAACGACAATGAGCTACGGTTGGTGTCGGGAAATATATGTTGGACTCTACAAAAAGGGAAAGATTAGGGTCCAAGTTATCTTAAGTTAGGAATATTTTCTTTTATACCAAAGTTTGTAATGAGTCATACTTGTGTAGGATTCATGCTTAGGCTCTGGGTATAAATATTGGACCCCGGCTATTGTAAAAAGATAATCAATCCAATCAATACAAATTACTTTTTTCGGCTTTATGCCAACCCTTAGGAGTAGTAGTGTAGATCTCGGCGAGTTCTTCAACAAGCAGGGCTACATCGGTTTGGCCGACCTCCGGCTTGTCTGTAAGTACCGTCATGGCTTATACTTCCATTTGTAAGGATGCATCGGTTAAGTTCAACCTCCACTGCGAACTCTAGTATAAGCTAGTTATCGATCCTTATCTAGTTCAAGTATGGCTACATCGGTTAAGTTCGACCTCCACTGCTCGAATTAGATCAAGGTCAAGTTATCGGCTCTGCCTAAGGGTGACATCCTTCTAGTAGATTCTTAAGTTACCGATCTTGCTAATATTTTTATTGTTATTAGTTTTTAGCAACATCAACCTGCCCGGTCGAGATCGATCTAGATCGGCCTCATATCCTTTTAGTCCATCATTTGCTTTGTTACAATACGATGTTTCTTACTTTGAGCGATGGGTTATGTTTCATCGGCTATTCTACTTCGATCTTGATTATGCATAGTACACGGTTAAGGCATGTCTGATCTTGAGGAGGTTTATAGGCTAGTTAAATCTGGTCTATAGTATGATATTATGGCTTTAACGATCCAGTTGATCCCCACTGATGGCACTTTAGATCGGAGGATGCTAGTTGGTAGATTTGTTTTCGATCAGGCGTGACCTTGACTGTTTGCTATGCCTACATCGGCTAAATAGCCGATCGCCCACACTTTAACGCCTACAGTGTGTTTCCATAATTCTGTTAAATGTGAATAGATCTGTTGACTTTAAAGGTTTGATTTGTTGTCTTTATCATGGCTGCCATCGATCCAATCAAACCCCACTGTTAGAGATAGCAGGTTAAGTCTGATGAGTTCATAGATTTGTCCATGTTAAATAGTCGATTGTTTACATGTCATAGTCCCTTTTCCACCTAAATCAGCTATTTCAGCCAATCCGCTTAAGCTTTCACACATATAACATGTTTTTTTGGAAAGCCTATCAATGTATAGATGGTTTTACGGATTCTTTGGTTTTAGTTTGTTATTATCATCATAGCTGCCATCGATCCGGTCAAACCTCACTGTTGATGATAACATATTAGATTCAGAACGTTTGTAGATCCATTTGTACTAGACAGTCAATTTGTTCACAAGTTATATCCTTTCTCGTTAGATTCATCGGCTCAATGCTTTACACTAGTAATATCTACCTAGCTAATGATTTTACTTACATCTACGTGCATTGTACTTGTCAATATAAAATCAATCACTACCCACAAGTTTTATAGTCTGTAACAACCGATTTCTACGCGTATCGGCTATTTAGTCGTTTTTCCCGTCTGGCTGCTCTCGAAGAGGCACACTTGGAACTGTCTGGGCAAAACTGGCATGTTCGACCATAAATTACTAATAAACTTTCTCTCCTTGTCAATTGCAGGTCAAATTGACTAGCACGTCTCGGGAGAAATTCACAGGATCGGCTAACCCTACTTTTAAGCCAAGCGGATCTCTAGCCTTGCTCCATCAAGCAGATCCTCCTGGCTTGCTGTGTGCTAGGCGCATCAACACGTTTTTGCGCTGACACACCGCTACCAGGACATGCTGCTTCGAGCTGACGATGCCTTCTTGGTTGAAGAGTAGGAGAAGATCATGCTACGGGAGGCCATGTGTGCAGACCTCCACTCCTATAGGTGTTGTGAGGCCATTCACAAGGATCATGAGGACAGGCTAAGAAGAGAGATTGTAGATCTAAAGGCCCAAGTAGACATAGACCGGAAGAATGAGCACATAAAAGTGGTGCTAGGAAGGTGCTGTTGAGCACAGGAGATGGAGCTGAAGGAGATGAGAGCCAGAAACATATCCAACAAGATTCACCTTATAGAGTTCATGAGCGTAGCACACTGTCTATAGGACATAGTAAAGAGAGTATGGATGGCCTGGAGAAGGTCAGATGCCACCATGTCGAGGAGTATCAGGAAATACAGGTTAATCTTCCCCATGTCTCTTAGAAGAAGCCTCGAGAGGAGGAATTCCTGCTAGCACCTAGCAAACTCAACCTATCTACATGCTCATCAGATGCACTTCCCATGCCTGAGAAGACCTAGGAGTATGAGAAGGCCTTGGAGTACATTGCTAGGATGCATCGCTCCGACACCGAGCTTTAGAAGATGGACCGTAGCACCAGCCCACCACCTAGTTAGGGTTAGCCATCTAGTGATGCTCTAATAATGTCATAGTTGTAGTGATGATGATTAGCCCTGCGTGGCAATGAGACATGACACACTTTCAGGAGTAGAGTAGAATGTCCCTCTTTTTGAAGCCTACCTGTGTGTAGTGCGATTTTCATGAGTCTTCTAGTGTAGCTGCTGAGACATCACCATGTAATAAACGCATGTAATGAATGCTTGGATCTTGATGCTTCTTATAGTTGTTTTTGCTTCTTTGCTTGAGTGTATGGTTAGAATTAAAACTGCTATAAATCACTTAACCACTTAATAATAACTGGTGACCAAATGTTTGCAGCAAAGATGTTGTGCCACCGCTCTAAATGTCTGAACCGCTGCTCCCCTTCCCCCATGCTCGCTGGCCATGGTTGTGGTCATGGCCATGGTCGTGGAGGAGGACGCGCTACCACCCACACCACCCTCAACCTTGAGGAGGACGCACCACCCGCTAGGGAGCAACATGTGGAGGAGCCCTTCCTGGAGGAGCCAGACATAGCCTAGCCTAGGGGCGACAACGCTCCACCACCACCACCACTCCTGTCAGAGGTGATGGATCGCCAGACTCATCTCATGGACACACTGGCTGAGGGGCTACTGCGCTAAAGTGGAGGTCCACCCAATGACTTCTAGTGGAAGTTGGAGGGTTTCCTCAAGCTAAGGCCCCCTACCTTTGATAGCTCTGACAATGACCCCATCGTCGCCGAGGACTATCTGCGTGAGATGGAGAAGAAGCTGGACCTAACCACTTGCTCCGATGAGGAGTGTGTTGGAGTCGCAACCCATCAGCTCACCGACACCACATGCGCATGGTGGGACAGCTACTGTGACACCCACAATGACCTGTGCACATCTCATGGAAGGAGTTCGCCGAAGCCTTCCACGAGCACCACATGCCTGAGGGCATGATGGATGCCAAGGTGGAAGAGTTCTACAACATTTCCTAGGGATCCTAGAAGATTCAAGAGTACGCCAACTACATGACTTGCCTAATGAGGTATGCTCCTGGTGAGACATACTCTGAGAAGAAGAAAATGTACTTCTTCAAGAAAGGTCTAAACACATGCCTCAAGGTGGCCCTCTCGGGTCATACCTGCTACACCCTCTAGGAGAAGATCAACAAGGTCCTAGAGATGGATAGGGATAGTTTGGAGGTCAACACCCTCTACAAGGAGAAGAAGCATTGGTCTGAGAGCTCATCTCATGCCCTGACACCTCAGAGGCCACATGCCCACATGCCCTCACTGTCTCACCCTCGTGCTGTCCAGGGAGCCACACCTGCTTCGAGCCATGGAGGTGGTACCTACACCGCCAGCTACCATCGCCCCACTCAAAGCTGCCCTGCTTAGAGCCCTGGCACATGGAAGACCACTACGCCCACCGCTACAGGCAGCGTGCCTTTTGCTTGCTTTGGCTGTGGTCAGCCGTACCACAAGGTCACCGACTGCCCCATGAAGAATGCTACACCACCTGCTCTGACCCCAACAAGATAGGCTTCTATTCAGGGTACGCCACACAAGCCCACCATGGGACCCACCCACGGTTGTCTCACCCACCTAATTGCTGAGAACACCTAGGACGCCCCCGACGTGGTGTATGGTATGTTTTTAGTGCATGGAGCTATAGCTTTGGTATTGTTCGATTCTAGAGCTACATGTTCATACATATCCACCAAATTTGCATGAGAGCACAACCTACCTATGACTCCATGGAGAGTGCCCATAGACATTAGTTCACCCTTGGGAAACATCAGATGCACCAAGAGATGTCAAGGAGTGAGAATCACCATTGAGGGTCACTCTTTTCTAGCCGATCTTGCCAGGCTTCCCTCTGATGGACTGGATGTCATACTAGGGATGGATTGGCTGACTCAACACAAGGGAGTAATATCTTGCCCACCAAGATATATGTAGATAACACATCCGAGTGGGCACATAATTCAATGTGAGCCTAATCATGAGAAGATGGTTTCCATGTTGTGTGCTTGGAGGCCAAGTCAGTGGAGGAGGTACCCATAGTATGTGAATTTCCTAATGTGTTTCTTGAAGAATTGACAGGTATGCCACCTAATCGGGATGCAGAGTTTGTGATTGACCTTCTGCCTGGTACGGGACCTATTGCTAAGAGGCCCTACCACATGTCGATTGATGAGCTGGAGGAGCTCAAGAAGCAACTCAAGGAGTTGTTTGACAAGGGGTACATTAGGCCCAGTGCTTCACCATGGGGTTCCCCTGTCTTGTTTGTGAAGAAGAAGGATGGTTCCATGAGGATTTGCATTGACTATCAGAACTTGAATGCAGTGACTGTCAAGAACAAGTACCCACTACCGAGGATAGATGATCTGCTAGACCAGTTGAGGAATGCCAAGTTTTTTTCCAAGATTGATCTCCAATCTAGGTACCATCAGATGAAGGTCAGGACTGAGGACATTCCTAAGACCGCCTTTGTCACTAGGTACAGGCAGTATGAGTTCACCGTTGTGTCCTTCGGACTCACAAATGCCCCAGCCTACTTCATGAACATGATGAACAAGGTATTCATGGAAGAGCTAGACAAGTTTGTGGTGGTATTCATTGATAACATTCTTTTCTAGTCATCCACTATAGAGGAACATGAGTAGCATCTAAGAGTAGTGCTAGAGAAGCTGAGGCAGAATTAGTTGCATGCCAAGTTCAGCAAGTGTGAGTTCTAGCTTGAAGAAGTCATCTTCCTTGGTCACATTCTCACTGCTGAGGGAGTAGCTATTGATCCCGCCAAGATTGAGGCAGTAAAAGAGTGGGAGCAACCTCGCGATGTGACTAATATCCAGAGTTTCCTTAGGTTGGTAGGATACTATCGCTGCTTTATTGAGAACTTCTCCAAGATAGCCAAACCAATGACCAACCTGCTAAAGAAGACCAATGAGTTCAAGTGGACGCCAAAGTGCGAGCAGAGCTTCCATACCTTGAAGCAGAAGCTTACCACCACTCCTGTGCTAGCATTACCTGACATTCAGCAAGACTTTGATGTCTATTATGATGCTTCTAGATAGGGACTTGGCTGTGTTCTAATGCAGAATGGGATAGTTATAGCTTATGCTTCCTGCTAGTTGAAGAACCATGAGCAATGCTACCCAACCCATGACCTTGAACTTGTAGCTATTGTGCATGCCATGAAGATTTGGAGGCATTACCTGATAGGGAACAAATGTGACATCTACACCAATCACAAGAGCCTGAAGTACTTCTACACTTAGGGGGATCTAAACATGAGACATCATTGATGGCTAGAGCAGATTAAGGACTATAACATGAAGATACACTATCACCCATGGAAAGCTAACGTAGTCGCAGATGCCTTGAGCCACAAGAGCTATTGCTACAGTCTGAGACAGATGCTATACCATTAGAGCTGAGCTAGGAAATGGAGGACCTCTGACTCAAGATCCTACCGAAGGGAAAGTTGAATGAGCTTTGATTGTAATACAACCTTAGAGATCAAATCCACAAAGCCCAACAAGATTGCCCTAAAATTAGGGAGATTCGTAGGCTTATGAAGCAAGGCAAGTGTCCTGAGTTCTTGGAGGACAAACAAGGGGTATACTCGTACAAGGATAGGATTTGTGTGCCCTCCAATGCTGCCTTGTGTGACGAGATCCTAGCTAAATGACATGACTCCTAGTACTACATCCACCAGGGAGTACCAAGATGTACGTAGACCTAAAGAAACTTTTTTGGTGGAGGAATATGAAAGTCGATATTGTGGGACATGTTGCGTGATGCAACATCTGCAATAGGATCAAGGCCGAGCACCAGAGACCGATAGGACTTTTGAAGCCCTTAGATGTTCTAATATGGAAGTGGGAGAGCATATCCATGGATTTCATAGTGGGTTTGCCTCGAACCCCGAAGGGCCATGACTCGATCTGGGTAATTGTTGATAGATTGACCAAGGTAGCTCACTTTATAGCAGTTGGGATCGATTATCTATGTGACAAGCTGGTAGACCTATATGTGGACAACATCCTCAAACTCCATGGAGCACCTATTAGCATAGTATCTGACCAAGGGACGTAATGGGTGTCCAAATTCTACAAGAGTCTGCACAAGGAAATAGATTATAGCACCGCTTATCACCCTCAGACAGATGACCAAACAGAGAGAGTGAATCAGATCTTGGAGGATATGCTCAGAGCTTGTGTGCTAAAGTACGAATTAGATTGGGAGAAGAGTTTGACTCACGCTAAGTTCTCTTACAACAACAGCCATCAGGCTAGCCTCAAGATGTCACCATTTGAGGCCTTGTATGGGAGAAAATGTAGGACCCCTCTGATGTGGTCAGAAGTAGGAGAGAGATCATTCCTTGGCCCCACAAAGATCAAGAATGCCAAAGAAGGAGTTGCCCAAGTGCGAGAAAATCTAAGGATTGCACAGAGCTAACAGAAGAGTTATGTAGATAATAGGCGGAGAGACCTTGAGTTCAAAGTTGGGGACTATGTCTACCTCAAAGTCTCCCCACTCTAAGGCACCATCAGGATCCATGTGAAAGGGAAGTTGGCACCAAGGTATGTAGGACCTTATTGGATTTGTCAGAGAATTGGCAAGTTGGTCTATAAGCTAGAGTTACCTGAAGAACATACAAGAGTGCACCCAATGTTCCATGTATCTCAACTACACAAGTGCTTTAAGCTACTAGATGAGCAAGTACCCACAGAGGCACTAGATATACAAGACACCCTGGAGTACAAGGAACACCCATTACAAATACCCGATAGAGCTAACAAGGAGACTAGAAGCACCACTATACCCATGTGCAAGGTTCAGTGGAGCAACAACACTAAGCGAGAAGCCACTTGGGAGAAAGAGTCAGAGCTTCAGATGCTTTACCCCTACCTCTTCGAAAGGTACATCACAACTCAAATCTAGGGACAAGATTCCTATGAGGGGGAGGACTGTAACAACCCAAGTTTTCCATTAACCAAAAATCCAACTAATTTTTTTCTAACAAAACCCAAGCATGGTGAGTGTGCATGCTAGGAAACCAACCTTGTAGTTGCACAAATAGATCCCAAGCTAGTATGTTTGAGCATTTTCATATTAAACAACATGTGAGATGCATCTTCTTGATTTTATGTATTGCTAATCAAATCAACCAACCTTTAATAAACAAGCTTGAGTGTGAGTTGCCAACCATTGGTTTGGATCCTAAAACCCTAGAAGACCCCTAGTGGACCCCACAAGGATGTATATGTGTTTGGCAACACATGTACACATGCATAGGGCACAAGGTGTAAATAGAAATAGGAAATAGGATATAGAAAAGGATTTAGAAAGAGGAGGGAAATTGGAAAGGCCAAAGCAACCCGAGCAGCCCAAGCTGCCCGAGCCAGCCTAGCTCTCCCCACACACGTGCCTACACCCGCATGGCCAATCCTGCCCAGCAGCATCCCAGCTCCCGCTGCTGCGCCCCTGCTCCCCCTCTCATAGGATGACTAATAGGTAGGCCCTGTGAAACCCCGTTGTCATCCCCCTCGCTCTTCCCCCTCCTCTGCTTTTCCTACCACTAGCCACTGAGTAAAGCATCTCACTGGCAATGGATCCAAGGCCATGCCTTCCCATCCCCACTATCCATCCTTGAGCCATGGACATGTTTGCACAGATGCACGCCACGTTGGCGATCCGCACCACCTAACCTACCCTAGCAGGCACCCCCACTTGCTATGGCACGAGCACCATGGCCCATGCTGCTTGTAGTGCCCCTACAACACCCCTACAGCCTTCGTATGGTGCCCTTGACTAGATGCCAAGCGAAAATGGGAGCATCAAGCCACCCTGCACTCCCGCTGAACCCTAGAACCCTAACCTAGGCCACTCGATCACCCTACATGTGTTCCTGCATTGTTCCCCACCGTCCACCGCTCGCCATGGGTGAGCTCAGGGTATAAAACCCCCTCCCCAGTGCCCTAGCCCCTCTCCTATCCACCCCGTAGCCACCGGTGGTTTCACCAACCATGCCAAGCAAGAGAAGAGGAGGGGAAGGGGGGAGAAGCGCCCCCTACCAGAGTTGATCGCCGCCACGAAGTCACTGTCAGAGTTAGAGGCGCCACCACGATCGGCTACGTCGGTGGAGCTGCTCGGAACAACACTGCACCACCTCGCCATAGCCCCACCTCATCACCACACCGCTACCCTGCACCCCCACGCCTGACGGTGAGCCCGGACCCCCTCCTATCCATCATCACATGTTTGCCATGATCACCGCCATGTTCTGTCCACCTGGGAGAGGCAAAGGCCGAGCCTTTAGGCTCCGCACTACACTGCACATGCTAGAGCATGTACATGGCCAAGAACCTAGCCTTTCTGAGCCTCGGGCACTTAGGAATGCCGGTGTGCCCTTGCCGCACACCGCACGGTCGCAATGGCCGAGGCCACTCAAGGAACCAGCATGTTTTGGCCATACCAGGCTGGTAGCGGTTCCCAAACCACCATGGGTGGACTCACCTTGACGAGTAGCCCCCAAAGCACCCATCTTTTGGCCATAGAGGGCCTAGATGCCTTAGACTATGACCGCCTCACTGGCGTGGTCACAAGTCAGAGCATCGCCGTGTCAAGGATGTTCCCAACAATCCTGGCTACCTCACGTCGCGAGAAGGGGCCATTTATGCTCACCGTGACCCCATGCACCCTGCCATCTAGTTAGTTGAAGGAAAAGCCCCTGCCTTGCCTTGCTCCATCAAGGCCATGTGCCCTCACTATGGAGCGGACTCCGCCGTGCCCATTGGTCATTGCCACCGAGCCCTTTGGCTCTCCGGTGACCCCAATCGAAGGAAAAGAGCCACCTTTGGCTCTGCTAGAGACCGTAGAGTTCTCGTCGTAGCCCGCAATCGTTGTTGAGCCACTGTTGTTGTGGCTAGCCCTACCTAAGTGTTAAGAGCCTGCCTAGTGCCCTAGCCATGCTCACTAGAGCACTAGGAAGCGGAAGGACCCCCACCAGAGTCGTGCCAAGGCCCAGATGATTTCACCACCATCCCCATGCCACCGTGAGCCGCCAGGCTGCCATTGCTAGTCGCTTAGAACCCCAAGCTGCCACCTTTTAGCCCCTTGATGGATTCACCTCAAAGCCGCGATGACATAGATGTCCCTGGTTGCCCTGCTAGGCCACCGTATCGCTCGACCGAGCGAGCTCGCCATCGTAGAAGGTGCCACCGCGAGAGAGAAGGAGGGAGGAGAAGGCAGCAGAGCTGTGGGCACGTTCCACCATGAGCTAAGGAGAGAGACAGGTGAGTGGACATGATCCACCATGGACCAGCCTATGGTTCACATTGCACTAGCCCTGCACCCACCGTGAGCCGACCCCATGGACCGAGCCCAGTAGAGGCCCGCGCACGCCACATGGCTAGCCTGGCCAATCACCATGTGTGTTGGCGGTCCTTAACTCACTTTCAACCACCAACACTTGCATAAAATCCACTAAAATAAACACCAAACTTAGTGATAGGGTTTATAACTAACGAATTCCATGAGTTTTGGTGTTTATTCATTTGCAACAGGACATTTGTGGAAATACACATAAAAGGGCTAAAAATGTGCAAAAGAACAAAGCACAAATATCATTCTACACAAGCCCAAAGGTGCAAGGCCCATTACCAGACAAATCAGGGCCTAGACAAAGAGGAGAATAAGGCCAAAACCCAAATGAAATCATCGTATCTTCGTAGAACACCGTCATGGCCCAAGTCAGGAAACCCAAAGGAGCACACTCACCAAAAATGGGCGTGTTTGGGCTTAGTGGTAGTGCGGCCCCACCACCAACTGGCCCCTTTCAGCCCCATTTCTAGTAGGTAGCTTCCTCTGATGTTGCAATGACAATTTCATAGGTGCTTGGCCAGGTTCAATGTATCTTGAGGTTGGTTTACACTTTCCATGAGGGGATGAGGCCTTTTCCAAATGACCCCCTCCTCTCCACCTATAAAAGGAGACCTCTCCCCTCCTCATTAAACACACAAAAGAGGAAGAGCACCAAAGAAGTATAAGAGCAACACCACTCCAATGGGCTTAGGCCCTATCTAGCTATAGAAAAGTAGAAGGGAGAGATGTGATGGAAGAGTTCGGGGAAGAGCCGGGCTTGTCGGTGTCTCCCTGCCTTGTACCTCGATGAACACAAGCTTTGTAACTCAATAGGTATCTTAGTAAGTAATTGAGATTCTTTTAGTTATAAAAGGCTTTTGCATAGTTAAGCTATACTCTTACTTGTTTGCAGGTTCGTTGTCTATCCCCATGGCAGATACTCTAGTAGAGGGCTCTTGATAAAGATGGAATAACCCTAATTGACACTAAAGTAGTAGTAGATAGCGTAGACATGGTGTCTAGGATAGAGGCTACCTTTGTTTGCCTCGTACTCTCTGGTTGAGGGGTAGGCGGTAGGTGGTGACAGCCCTGTCCGTCCCTTGTAATCCCCCACGTTTGGGTATGGCGTAGAGCTACAGGCCGGCCTCACCTAGCAAACCAGGTGTGATCCGGTGCTCAAAGTAAGCAAGTAGAAGTAGAGTTTATCTATCCTTAGACCCTAAAGCCATAGGAATCCATCTCCACCCTCTTCTGCTAGTTGTCCTTGGATGAGTTAGCTAGAAGAAATACCTATGTTCCCTATGGAAAATACGATACCCTGAATACTTTTGGATGAAAGCTACAACAGTAATTCCATACGCTTGTGGATTAACTTCTGTAGATGTTAAGAAATACCAACAAGCTTTCTGGCACCATTGTTGGGGAATGATTGCTATTTTCTTTGAACCTAGTTCGTCCTCTATAAGGAAAATGGACCCTTGGCCCATTTACTTTGGATTTTGGTGTTTGATGACCAACACAACCAAATTGGACTAATGAATTTACAAGTGTTTATTTTGTAGTTCAATTGGGTGCAAGACGTGACTTGGACGAAGGCAACATGATGATCCGATGATCAACACCTCAAGCAAGACCTTAGGAGCACAAGAAAAGACCCAAGATATCAAGCAAAGTCCAAGCATGAAGATAGGAACCAAGCCATATGCAAGATCATGAAGAAATGAGCTCGCAAATGCGACCAGACTCAAGGACCGGACGCTAGAAGCACGACCGGACGCTAGACTGGTGGCTCGACAGATAGGCGACCGGACGTGAGGACCGGACGCTGGTGGCAACCGACCGGACGCAGGAACGCAGCGTCCGATCGATTACAGTAAGGTTCTAGAGTGGCAAATCTGTGACCGGACGTGTCCGGTGGCAGGTGACCGGACGCTGGCCAGTGTCCAATCAATAAATTGCTAGCTCAACGGTCAGGACGACCGGACATGTCCGGTCAGGACGATTCAGCGTCCGGTCAGTAGCAGTTTCGCGGGAATTCGACCCCAATGGCTACTTTCTCGGTGGGGCTTATAAATAGACCCCCCAACCGGCCATTTGAGATGTGTGGAGCTGAGGAAACATATCAAGGGTGTTGATACACCATTTTAGTGATCTCCATATGCATAGTGCTTAGTGTTTTATTAGGTGATTAGCATAAGTGCTTTGCGAAGCGCTTAGGTTGATTAGACCACCGCTTGTGCGCTTGCTCTAGGTTTATGCCTAGTGTTTAGTGAGGTTTGCATATCTCTTGCCACCCCGTGCTTGCGAGCACAAGTGTTGTACATCGGAGGGGCTTGAAGTCTTGCAAGATCATACCAATCGTGTTTGTGGTGTGGCCGCCACCATGTACCGGAGGGAACAAGGCCCGCGGCGTTTTGGCCAGAAGCTTGATAGTGAAGATGGCAGGGAGCATCCGGGAGAGGCTTGCCGAGAGGCACATTGGAGACCCACTTGCGCGTGGGGAAGGCCCGAGGCTATCCACAGAGTTACCCGACTGGGAGCTTGGCCCTTGTGAGGGATTCCTTGCGAGGGGCTCCAATGAGGACTAGGGGGAAGCTTGCGCGCTTCTCGATACCTTGGTAAAAATACCGGAGTCATCGATGGGAGTTTGCCTACCTCTACCTTGCTCTTTAAGCTTCCACATTTACATTGATCATATTATTATCATTTGCGGTAGAGATAGCAATACACTAGCAAAACCATAGTTGCACATCTAGATAGATTATCTTTTGCATAGGTTTTGCCAGAGGTTGAAAAAGAGGCCATAGTTTAGGGTTAGAATTTTAAGTCGCCTAATTCACCACCCTCTTAGGTGTCTCGGTCCCTTCAATTGGTATCAGAGCTGGTTGGCTCATATTTGGACCTTTGGCTTAACCGCCGTTGAGCCGACGCTATTGTAGAGTGGTTGGGATGGATACCGCTAGGCCTCCTCAATTTGATGGCACTAAGTTCCTCTACTATAAGGCTAGAATGGCTTGCCACCTTTAGGTGGTTGATTTAGGTGTATGGAGAGTCACTCGTGACGGGATGAAACCCATTAAGAATCCCAAAAATCCCTCAAAGAGTGACGAAAAAGAAATGCATTTTAATGCTTGAGCTAAGAATTGCTTGTTTGAATCTTTTAGCATGGATGTGTTTAACCAAGTGTTCACCTGAAATACGGCACATGAAATTTGGTTAAAACTCCAAGAGCTCCATGATGGCACAAGTAATGTCTGTGAGCAAAAACATTGTCTAGCTAAGCAAAACTATGATTCCTTTGCTATGAATGATGATGAACTTGTTCGTGATATGTATTCTTGATTGAATCTAATTATCAATGAGCTCCATTCAATAGGATTATTAAAGCTAGATGATGCGGACATCATGAGGAAGATCATCTCCATTCTACCACAAAAGAAATATGCAAGCATCATCACCATTCTTCACAACATGGAGAACTTGAGCACCATGACCCCGGGCATTATCATTGGCAAGCTAGTGGCATTTGAAATGTCATGTAAGATGGGTCAAGGAGAAGCATCTTCATTAAGCAAAGGCAAAGCTCTCGCTTGTAGCAAGAAGAAAATGATGAAGGGCAAGAAAGTTGAGTCAAGCTCAAGCTCAAGCTCCTCAAGTGAAGAAGAAGAAGATGAGGATGATGATGATGATGAACAAGAATCAAGTGATGATGATAAATCTTCCTCCTCCACCTCTGACCTTGATGAAGAATCAATCAAACTTATCAAAAAGGTGGAGAAGATGATCGTAAGGCTCAATGTCAAGGGTGTGCCCATCCAAATTCAAGACCTCGTTTTCACTAATAAAAGAAACGAGCAAAGAAAGAGGGGATGCTATGGATGCGGCGAGTTGGGGCACTTTGTGGAAGTTTGTCCAAACAAGCCCACACCCAAGGCAAAGAAGAAGGCATGCAAGAACAAAGCTCTCACATCAATAAGGTCATGGGATGATTCTTCAAGTGAAGAAGATCATCACAAGAGGCGAGGGCGCAAGCACTCATCATCAAGCTCTTCTCGTGTGTGCCTTATGGCACGAGGTAATGAAAGCTCATCCTCTAGTGAGAGCGATAGTGATGATGATTTGCCTTCTTATAATACAATTGTGCAACAAAATCTTAAATATGCAAAAGTTTGCACTAGTCAACAAAAGAAGCTCAAAAATTTAAAAGAAGAGCTAGGTAGTTCACAAGAAGCATACAAAAATTTGCTTGAACAATATGAAAACTTTGCAAATCTCAATGTTGAACTATCTACTAAAATTGAGCAACTTGAGGCTAGTGCAACAACAAATGCATGCACAATCAATGATGAGCAACTTTTAAAGAAAAATGAAAAATTAAAAGAAAAGTTAGCTAGCTCACAAGAAGCATATAATAGTTTGCTTGCTAAAATGGAAACCATGTGCAAACATTGTGATGAGCTAACTAATAAAGTTGCTAATCTTGAAGCCGTTAGCACAAACCCCACCAAGGCATCTAAAAAGAAAAGTTCTATCTTTAACATGTCTAAAAAGGATGCCTCTACTTCTTGTAATGATTTATGTTTAGACTCACCTTTGTGCAACCAAGTTTGTGTTGAGAAAGTTATTGTAGATACATGCACACAAGAGGTTGCAAAGGACAATGAGCAAATCAAGCAAGAAGTAGCTCGCCTCACCAAGGACTTGACTCAAGTAAAAGGCAAGGCGAAGCAAACCCAACTTCATCAAGATAACACCGTCAAGGGAGTGAAGAAGCTTGATGAAGGACAAACCATGGTTTGTTACGTGTGCCACAAGGAAGGTCACAAGTCCTATGAGTGCAAGGTGAAGAATGGGGGAGGAGCAAAGAAGAAGGAGAAAAAGCAAACAAGCAAGCTCTCCAACACCTACACCAACAAGGTGGACAAGAAGGCCTCCACACCTTATCTCTTGAAGAAGAAGAAAAATGACAAGGTGGTGGCCATCAAGGTGAACAAGCAAGCCAACAATGGGGTCAAACGCTTTTGGGTGCCAAAGGAAATCATTTCCAACATGAAGAGCACCAAGAAGGTTTGGATTCCGAAAGGGAAGTAAGAAGTCCGTCGGAAATCAGGGAATTTGGAGACTTGGCAAAGTTTGGGTGCATTACATGGGGTGCATCATGATGGACAAAGTCATTGCCAAGTAGGTTAGTGAATACTAAGGACCAAAATTCCCCTTCCCATGTTAGGTAACTAGATGTCATTACTTTCAATTAGCATTTATTTCAATTGGTATTGTCGTTCAATTGGTATACTCTTAAAGCATCTAGTTATCTTTTATGCCTAATGTTTGCATTTACATGCTTAAATACTTTGTCATGCATTCAATAGGTATATCATATGGTAGGCTTGCTCGGTTTCATTATCAACCCTTGGAGCAAACCTACATGGTTTAAAATTGTTTAGGAGCACGGCACATAGCTTGTTTTACAATTAATTGTCTAATATGTGCCATAGTCCAAATTATAGATAATCTCTCCCAAATATCATCTTTCAAGTGGTATTTTGATACTTAAATCAATGTGCACAAATTTTACAAGTATTCAACACTTGTGTGCATAAATTTAGGGGGAGCTTAATCTACAACTTGGATGCTTTGAGACTAACACTTGTTCAAATGGTATCATTTTTAAAAAAAAAACCTATCACATGTGTAGTAGTCTCATTGTAAGGAAATTGGAGTCCTCGGAGTTAAGCATCATTCTTTAATTGGCATCATCACGTTGATTTCATTTCATATTTATATGCTTTCTCCATGGATTATATAGATTAAATTCTCTTGTAAAATAAATTGCTCATTATGCATATGCTTTGCTTTCTACCATATGTATGCATACTTTTAGGAGGAGCTTAGTCTATATAATGTGAGAGTCAAATTTTGTGATCCATTTCACTCTTTATACAAAGGATCACAAAATTTGACCCTCCCTTGTGCTACTAATGCCTTCCTTTTCGATGTTTGATGCCAAAGGGGGAGAATTTGAAGGACCAAAGGCAAGTATCAAGTTGATGTCTACAAGTGGGTAATGGTCCGAGAAAGGGAGGGAAGTGAATTATGGATTAGTTTAAGTAACGGGAGAATTTTTTTTAGAAAGCTAGGCTTTAATCCATAATATCACATGGGGACATTTGCAAGGGCAAGACATGCTTTTAAGTAAAGTTTTAATTGGTATTTGTCAATTAGTATCATATAACCTTGCCCTTTGCATTGCAACCTAGCAAGTAGGTAGTTTTTAACTTCCAAATTCTAATTATTTGCTTGCTTTGGTCGTGTTGGCATCAATCACCAAAAAGGGGGAGATTGTAAGGAAAATGGACCCTTGGCCCATTTACTTTGGATTTTGGTGTTTGATGACCAACACAACCAAATTGAACTAATGAATTTGCAAGTGTTTATTTTGTAGTTCAATTGGGTGCAAGACGTGACTTGGACGAAGGCAACATGATGATCCGATGATCAACACCTCAAGCAAGACCTTAGGAGCACAAGAAAAGACCCAAGATATCAAGCAAAGTCCAAGCATGAAGATAGGAACCAAGCCGTACGCAAGATCACAAAGAAACGAGCTCACAGATGCGACCGGACGCAAGGACCGGACGCTAGAAGCGTGATCGGACGCTGGACCGGTGGCTCGACAGACAGGCGACCGGATGTGAGGACCGGATGCTGGCGGCAACCGACCGGATGCAGGAACGCAGCGTCCGATCGATTACAGTAAGGTTCTAGAGCGGCAAATCTATGACCGAACACGTTCGGTGGCAGGCGACCGGACACTGGCTAGCGTCTGATCAGTAAATTGCTAGCTCAACGGTCGGGACGACTGGACGCGTCCGGTCAGGACGATTCAGCGTCCGGTCAGTAGCAGTTTCACGGGAATTCGATCCCAACGGCTACTTTCTCGGTGGGGCTTATAAATAGACCCCCCCAACCAGCCATTTGAGATGTGTGGAGCTAAGGAAACATATCAAGGGTGTTGATACACCATTTTAGTGATCTCCACATGCATAGTGCTTAATGTTTTATTAGGTGATTAGCATAAGTGCTTTGCGAAGCGCTTAGGTTGATTAGACCACCGCTTATGCGCTTGCTCTAGGTTTATGCCTAGTGTTTAGTGAGGTTTGCATATCTCTTGCCACCCCATGCTTGTGAGCACAAGTGTTGTACATTGGAGGGGCTTGAAGTCTTGCGAGATCACACCAACCACGTTTGTGGTGTGGCTACCACCGTGTACCAGAGGGAACAAGGCCCACGGCATTTTGGCCAGAAGCTTGATAGTGAAGACGGCGGGGAGCATCCGAGAGAGGCTTGCCGAGAGGCACATCGGAGACCCACTTGCGCGTGGGGAAAGCCTGAGGCTATCCACGGAGTTCCCGACCAGGAGCTTGGCCCTTGCCAGGGATTCCTTGCGAGGGGCTCCAACGAGGACTAGGGGGAAGCTTGCGCGCTTCTCGATACCTCGGTAAAAATACTAGAGTCGTCGACGGGAGTTTGCCTACCTCTACCTTGCTCTTTAAGCTTCCGCATTTACATTGATCATATTATTATTATTTGCGGTAGAGATAGCAACACACTAGCAAAACCATAGTTGCACATCTAGATAGATTATCTTTTGCATAGGTTTTGCCAGAGGTTGAAAAAGAGGCCATAGTTTAGAGTTAGAATTTTAAGTCGCCTAATTCACCCCCCCCCTCTTAGGTGTCTCGATCCCTTCATCCTCATATCTATATCTTTTCTTTTTATAAAAACAAAAATATTTCTTTTACCTTTTCACCATGAAGCAAACTCCAACTCCAAACTGTTCCACTTCAAAGGGTGAGTTCCATGAGCCACCACTTTCTCCAAAACCAAACCATTCATCTGGATATGAACTCCACCCTGGCTTAATAGCCATGGTTCGAGCACTACCCTTCTCAGGGCACGATGATGAGAACCCTTGCCAACACCTGCTAGAATTCAAGGAGATGTGTTCATGTCTGAGCGTTTTAGGCATGACACAGGAAAAACTAAAGTCAAAATTGTTTCCCTTCTCCCTCATGGGGAAGGCGAAGCAATTGTACACACACACCGTAGAAAGTATGAATGGGGACTAGGATGAACTTAAGACAAGTTTTGTCTTGCATTTTTCCCCATGTCCCGTATCGGTTCTCTACAAAGGGCAATCCACGACTTTGAGCAGCACAAGGAGTCTATAGGTGCAGCCTGGGCCTGATTTTCAACGTTAATATATGCTAGCCCAAACTTGTCATTACCCGATGGTGTGATTTTGTGTCTCTTTTGTATGGGCATTGACATAGATGGTGACCTATGCCTAGATGTGATAGCCGAAGGACGGTTCACACACAAAACTATGATGGAACAAGTAGAATTTCTTAAGCACCTCATAGCAAAACACACTTCTTCTGTCAAACCCCTCTAGGTGAAAGTCATGTTGAGTGCTAAGGAGTCCTCATTAGTTGAATCCAAACTCATACCATCCCTAGGTTTGACTTATGAGCCCTCACCCTAACCATGAACACCGAAGGAAATAATGCTTCATCCTTTGGAGTTCCCTATCAAATTCGAGGATTATGGCAATACCTCAAAGTTATCATGGCACGAAAAGAACATAAGGGAAGTTTCCCCCAAAATGGAACCATCAAAGGAATGGTTAATGGAAGTGAAACATTCTTCTGAAGCAATTTAGATTCTTTCTCCTTCCACAACCATGCCTTGTACGTTAAGGAGAACAAACAAAGAAGCCTTGCACAACCCCACAGTCAGGACTAGCATCATATCAGAATTTCTAGCAAAAAAAACTTTTGGGTAACATGCCGCTAGTCCTGGCCAATAAACTTTTCAAAAGTCCTTTGGGACTATTATTCAAGTGTTGTGGGATTCCTAGGGCTGTGCCAATAAAAATTAATGAAACCAAGGTTTGCTTGGACTTCCATATCTATGCCATCCTTGAGTTTGATATTCTCATAGGCCACCCTCTTGAAAATCTTATTCAAGAAAAACCTTCCCATGGGGGCCTTGATGAAAATGTGGAAAAACTGCTTTTGCCACTCATACCTCTTGCCTAGTAAGTCCAATGGCAAAGCAGCATCTTACCCATGACCCATTCGAGGAGGTAAAGTTTGTATCGCCATTCGTTTCATGTAAGCTTGTTTGTGAAATGGAACGTATACCATCACCCTCGCTCAAACCCAAGTCATGTCCCTCTAGCCATCCAAACATTGTTCTCGATAGTGATCGAGATTCAACATTGATCCTACACAAAAGGTTTTGTGCCATGGACATGCCCAAAGCACCAACTCTGGAGACTGAGGAGAAAGATTCCACCATTGAGCATGAAAGTTTCTCTTTCGAGACCCCTCATGTTTCACGCTCACTATTGGAGTCTCCAGGGTTCATTGTGCTTAGTACCACTTGCTTCTACGGGGAAGACAACTACCCATCACTCCTTGTTTGCAAACTTTTTAAGAGGATGGTTGTAGATGTCTTCGTTTATCACAAGTACTGTAGATCCCATAGTTGCAATGTGGCACCAACCTTTGCAGCTTGAGGGATAATGCTTTATGCCTGGTGGTAAAGTTGGGAACTATACCACCATCGATAGCTGCAAGATGAAGTTCCCAAGGTACAGTTTGTGACCATAAACAAAGTGCTGCCGGGAGATACCCTAGATTAACATGATTTAAAAAAAGAATATCATATAAAAAAACTTTCCTTTTTAATAAAAGAAAGAACATGTTGTCAAGTTAGTATGCACCTTTGGGTTTTCTTGTGTGTTAACCATTTCAAGTTAAGATCAAGAAGAATAGGGACATACGAAGCCTAAAAACATGAGAGCTACATCGACTATATACCTTGATGACCTTTGGTAATGGAACATGCTCAAAAAAAAGGAGACCCCAATATTGCACACTTGACTTTTACACAAAAGTCCAAGTGTGGGGGAGAGAGTCTCACCATAAGTTCCATACATACCAAGGGCCATCTCTGCTAAAACATGATGATGATGACGTCAGCTCTACCTTGTTAATAAAATAAAAAGGGAGAAGATGGAAAAAAAGAGAGAAAAGAAGAGAGAAAAAATGATATATATATAGAAAAAACCAAAAAAAGAGAGAAGGAGGATTCTCCATCTCTAGACCTTTGCTACCGCTAAGGGCCATGATCCGTACACACGAGTTGTGTATAAGGCATAGCCTTATGGCTCGCCTGAGTTGGACTTCATGCAACCATTGTAGCAACTTCAAAATCTTAATCCATTTATGCTGCCGGTAAGTATACTTAGGCATGCAAAGGTCACTCATTGTTCACCAACTCCTTGACTCATATTTATCTCCATTTGAAAATAACTTGCTCATACTAGTTCATTACTTCTCTTGTTTATGATGTATGCTCTAGTTTGGGTGTATATGTATACGGTACATATATAGTACATCCATAGGCTCTTTTAAATTAAGAATGGTGCTTAGGTTAAAAATAGCATTCTTTAATCAAAATTTGACATGGTGTTGAAATTTGATTAATGAACTTTGGGGTATTACTTTCATAAATAATAGAAGTAATCTTTTATGGAGATGAATTAAGGCCATGTTTATTTTTGAAAACTTTACCTTAGCTTTGTCTATGCTAAATGATAAAAAGTTGAGTGAACAAATAAAATAAAATAAAATAATAATAAAAAACTTAATAATAATAATAATATGATTTAGGCTCCCCGGTGCTCAAACTGGCAAAGCCCTTGTTTGTTTCCTTCTTTGTTTTTCTTTGATTAAATAAATAGGTACAAGAATAAGTGTGGGGGAGATCTCTCATGCATAACGAACATACATCTGAGATCTCCCACCAACACATTGCACAAACATCGACTGTTCCAACATTCAGCAAAACAAATGGTTCAAGAAAGGATTGGCTGACCTTTTGGTTCAGCCAAATCACCTCTAATCCCTAAACTCCTTCCTTTTCAAATGATGGATTGTGTAGCAAATCCCTCAACTCTCCCAAAATTTTGAAGTTTAAAACATTGAACAAATTAAAAATGCAAAACAAATGTCACTCCACCTCCATGCAAATTTATAAACCACACTTCGTTCAAAATTCCAAAAGTGACATGTTCATAAGTTCTTTAAGATAGAAGCTCACATGAAGTTTGTTCCATATACATACATTTATGCTTGTCGGAAAATATTCTAATAGGACAATCATGTTGACTAAGCTATTGTGAGGTGTGATATAGTTCTGACTTAGAAATCCTACCATTTCCATTCAAAGTACTTGGAGAATTTGTTTTGATAAAAATGTTATAAAACCATAGTATCACATACTCCTCAATTGGTGAGCAATTCCTACCAAAGCCAAATATGACATCTTGCAAGTTTTAAAGCCTTCCACATACGCTGCTTGTTATTGTGTTGAGTTTGGTCAAGTCTTGTTGACCCTTGTTGAGAGATTTATCATGCTCCTAAGATCAAGATCACATACACTCCACATACCCTTGTTGCTGCTACATTGGGAGTACACAAAAACATGCTTCCATCCACCAAAAATTCTGCTCCTACACTGGGAGTAGGAAAATAAAAATGTTTGTTAGGCAAATACTCCATGTTCTAAATAGATAATGATCTCTATAAATATGTGGTCAAGAGACATGGGCTATGCAAAAGTATGAAAAAGGAAAAAATATTTGGACACATGAAGGTCAAACAAAAAAATAGGGACACATGAAGGTCCCAAGGCATTGAAAAGAAAAAGAGAGATGAGCACATGAAGGCTCATAAAAAATGATAGTCATGTCTCAAAATAAAAAGTTTGAGAGAGATAATATCTACAAAAGGAGTATAGTTTTAGTTTACCTTTTTCCACACACATGCACATCTTGATCTAAGAGTATGGCACTTCTCTCCTTGGATCCTTGATTTGACTTTACAATATATGTAATACAAGTATGTTATCTTGTTTATCCCTACCTAAAGCTCCACATAAGACCTTTTAGAAGTAGGAGAAAACAAAAGAAGGCAAAACATTGCTATGCCTTGGTAAGGAAGTATACACCATTGAGTTATTTGAGAGTGCCTTTTGAGGAGTATAAAGTGAACTATGCTTTTGTTTGAGAAAAACTTTCAAAAACTCCAAGTTGCTAAGATGAGAAATTGGGAAGACGACTTTGTTTTGAGAATTGTTCCACTTTTCAACAACCCAAGGAAACATGTTAGCTAATACCACATATCCCACTTGTGTAAAGAAAGTGTTGGAATAACTTTCATATATAGTTGTATATCTTGGGATGTTACACTCATGATTACTTTTATCTCTAACTTTGCTCGAGGACGAGCAAATGGCTAAGTGTGGAGGAGTTTGTTGGCGGTCCTTAACTCACACTTTTAACCGCCAACACTCGCATAAAATCCACTAAAATAAACACCAAACTTAGTGATAGGGTTTATAACTAACGAATTCCACAAGTTTTGGTGTTTATTCATTTACAACAGGGCATTTGTGGAAATACACATAAAAGGGCTAAAATGTGCAAAAGAACAAAGCACAAATACCATTCTACACAAGCCCAAAGGAGTGAGGCCCTTTACCAGACAAATTAGGGCCTAGACAAAGAGGAGAATAAGGCCAAAACCCAAATGAAATCACTGTATCTTCACATAACACCATCATGGCCCAAGTCAGGAAGCCCAAAGGAGCACGCTCACCAAAAATGGGTGGGTTTGGGCTCAGTAGCGCTACGGCCCCACCATGGGTGCGGCCGCACCCCAACCGACCCCTTTTGGCCCCATTTTTGGTAGGTAGCTTCCCACTGATGTTGCAATGATAGTTTCATAGGTGCCCAGCCAGGTTTAATGTATCTTGAGGTCGGTTTACACTTTCCATGAGGGGATGAGGCCTTTTCCAAATGACCCCCTCCTCTCCACCTATAAAAGGAGACCTCTCCCCTCCTCATTAAACACACACAAGAGGAAGAGCACCAAAGAAGTAGAAAAGCAACACCACTCCAATGGGCTTAGGCCCTAGCTAGCTATAGAAAAGTAGAAGGGAGAGATGTGAGGGAAGAGTTTGGGGAAGAGCTGGGCTTGTCGGTGTCTCCCCACCTTGTACCTCGACGAACATGAGCTTTGTACCTCAACAGGTATCTTAGTAAGTGTTTGAGATTCTTTTGGTTATAAAAGTCATTTGCATAGTTAAGCTATACTCTTACTTGTTTGCGGGTTCGTCGTCCGTCCCTGTGGCGGATACTCTAGTAGAGGGCTCCTTATAAAGATGGAATAACCCTAATCGACACTAGAGTAGTAGTCAATATCGTAGATGTGGCATCTAGGCTAGAGGATACCTTTGTTTGCCTTGTACTCTCTAGTTGAGGGGTAAGTGGCAGGTGGTGACAGCCCTGTCCGTCCCTTATAATCCCCCACGTTTGGGTATGGCGTAGAGCTACAGGATGGCATTGCCTGGCAGACTAGGTGTGATTCGTTTGCCTGGTAGACTTGGGGCGGTGCTTCACCTTCTATTAATTGCAGTTACTCTTTGCACGTCCCAAGATATCTACCATCCCGTCTCCCTAGCTATAAATACCAGCCGAGGGCTCTAGCCTCAAACACATGTACATTTGTAACTGCTTTTGTTCTCTGTGCTTCTCCACCTTCACAAATCATGTAGCAGTTCCTTTCTTCTTCCATGATCTAAACCAGCACACAATGGTAGGAGAGGATCACCGTGGCAAGTGTGTAGCAGAAGATCTATCGGAGGAGGAGGTCCTGGTCAGCCAGCGACTCTGCCGCATGAGGTAGGACTAAATGCTCCTATCCATAGCAAGAATGATCTATCAATGCATCTGCAGGTTCATCCTCAATGATAGACTTACTACTCCCGAGGCTAGCAAGCCTTCTACTGCTACGTCTGTTGCTGCCTCACCAGATTCATCATTGGACTCCGTCAACTCCTACAACGGTGACGATGCCTCGCATTTCCTCTAGGAGTGGAGGGTGGCCTAGGACTGTTACTCCGAGGCAACTCAGGAGAACGGTTAGCTTGAGATCTGCCTCGGGGCCTCTCAAGCCGCCCTCCTCGCCACCGAGGAAGAGGCCAGCGCTGCTCAGGCACAGCTGGCCGAGTCCGATGCCATGGTGGCGAGTAAGATGATCTTCAAGAAAAAAACTCTGTTCTCACTCCCTCTGCTTCCGTTCTG
Source organism: Miscanthus floridulus (assembly GCF_019320115.1). Classification (NCBI taxonomy): domain Eukaryota; kingdom Viridiplantae; phylum Streptophyta; class Magnoliopsida; order Poales; family Poaceae; genus Miscanthus; species Miscanthus floridulus. The sequence continues at coordinate 4,841,992 of NC_089590.1, read as the reverse complement.
ACAACCTGTTCATTCCTGTGATTGCCAGCCCTAACGGTCTAGTTGGAGAACCTCCAACTAGCCGTGAATGCGGCTATGGTGGCCGTTAATGCCCGGGGCCCTTTCATCAATGCCCTCCTCCACGATGTCCCGGTGTGCGTCCAGGAGATCGCCCTTCACGGTGTTCGCTGTGACGCTTTGGTAGCCCTAGCCATGGCGCAGGTCCAGACTGGGTACGAGCTCTACACCATGGAGATCGGCTTCCCAATGGGCAATAATCCTGAGCTACACAAGGAGTTGATTGAAGACTTCGATGATGCAGCGGAGGCCATCATGGACATCATATCTGCCTAGGATGTGATAAATAATGTCTTTGATTAGTTTGTACTTAGGGGCAAACTAATCAATAAACAAAACTCATGTTTCCTATGAATGTGTCTTTATGAATTCTCTACAATATCACAATTGTTTGTGTTTGTTTTTTGCTCTATAGACGATACATATCGTATTGGCTTTTTCCTTTTGGATTTAACTCTCCTGTTTTTACGCTAAAGGCAATACCCTTCGGTATCATCTATTAGAGTCAATGACTAACAAATCATCTATCAAGCATTAACCCAGACGCTAGGATAATACTTCTTCAAATATTTTCAATTGATCGCTCTGTCAAATTCTTCTCTCCGTTCCAATGTTTCCAAAATATAAGCATTGCCAGGAGCACATCGACTAATCTGATAAGGTCCTTCCCAGTTAGGTGACCATTTGCTAAATTTGCTATCTCTTGACCCGATCGGCAATTTCACCTTCCAGACCAAGTCTCCCATAGAAAATTGTTTTCTCTTGACCTTCTTATTGTAATACTTCACAATCCTTAGCTTATTGGCTTCGATATTTTCAAGAGCACGCAGTTGCTGGCAACTTAAGTCTTTTAAGTCATCTATCATAAGATTTTTGAAAACTTTAGCTGATAAATCATTTTGCAACGTGACACGCCTCAATCCAGTTTGAATCTCCCAAGGAAGGACTGCATTATGACCATACACAAGTTCAAAAGGTGATGCTTTAATTGATCCATGATAGGCCATCCTATATGCCCATAATGCCTCATTTACTGTTAAATACCACTTCCTTGGCTGCTCTTCGATCTTTTTCTTAATCAATTTAATTATAATTTGATTGGATGCCTCTGCCTAGCCATTAGCCTGAGCATAGTAAGGAGAAGAATTTAATAACTTAATTCCCATACTGGCAGCAAAATCACTGAACTCTTCTAATGTGAACATTGTCCCCTGATCAGTAGTAATAGTTTGAGGAATTCCAAAATGATACACAATATGTTCCTTGACAAAATCAACCATATTCTTTGAGGTTACCATCTTCAAAGGAATTGTCTCAACCCACTTGGTAAAGTAATATGTTGCTACCAATATAAACCTATGTCCTTTGCTTGAAGGTGGAAAAATCTGGCCAATTAAATCAATTCCTCAACCTCGAAACGGCCATGGTTTAATTATTGGATTCATAGCCGATGCAAGCAATTTCTAAATATTACCAAAACGTTGACAATCCTAACATCCCTTACAATATTCAAAATAATCTTCTAGTATTGTTGGCCAAAAATATCAAGACCTGTGAATAATCCATTTCATCTTATAAATCGATTGATGAGCTCCACATATCCCTTCATGTACTTCACCCATCAACACTTTAGCTTCTTATTGATTTAAACATTTAAACAACACCCCATCGACTATCTTGTAATATAACTGATCATCTAACAAAATATACTTAGTCAATTTATATCTTAGTTTCTTGGTAACCTTCTGTGATGGATTCTTAAGATAATTGGCTATTTTGACTCTCCAATCATTAGTCAAGGTTTCACCGCTTAAGATCTCTCGGAACACTCGACAACCTGACGCACTCTGAGCTAACTGATTAGCCTCTTGATTCTGTGCTCTTGGAATATGCTAAAGAGAAATATGGGGAAACTCCTTGAGTAACCTCTGGCATTCATCATAGTATCCCTTAGAATATCATCTTTACATTCATATAGGCCGATCAACTTATTAATAACCAACTGTGAATCTCTAAATACTTCAATTGACTCCACCTTTATTTCATGGAAAAGTTGAAGTCCCTTAAGAATAGCTTCATATTCTGCTTGATTGTTGGTAGTCATTGGTTTAATTGGAAAAGCAAACTCAAAACTTGCCCCCCGAGGTGAAATAATAACAATACCAATACCACCACCTTGCTTGCATGATGATCCATCAAAGAACAATGTCCAAGGTATCAGTTCTACATAGCCAATACTTGGTTTATGATGCTGAGTAATAAAATTGACTATTACTTGCCCCTTAACTGCTTTAGCCGATTCGTACCTTAAGTCAAATTCCGATAATGCAAGAATCCACTTTCCCATTCTCCCATTTAATATTGGCAACGATAACATGTGCTTGATCACATTAGCCATAGAAACAACTATACACTCAGCCGATAACAAGTAAAGTCACAACTTAGTGCAAGAGAAATATAAGCATAAGCATAACTTTTCAATAGGAGAATATCTTGTTTCTGGATCCAAAAGTCTTCTACTTAAATAGAAAACAACTCCTTTTCCTTCAAACTCTTGCATTAAGGCCAATCCAATTGTTTGGTTATCAGCCGATACATACAACTTAAAAGGCTTACCTTGCTGAGGAGGGACCAGCATAGGTGGACACTTCATATATTCTTTTATCTTCTCAAATGCCTTTTGTTGTACGTCACCCCAATTAAATTCTTGATCATTTTTCAACTTCAACAAAGGAGAAAATGTCATAACCCTTTCGGACAAATTTGAAATAAACCTTCTGATAAAATTAATCTTACCAAGCAAAGATTGTAACTCTATTTCAGTAGTCGGGGGTACCGCCTCATCAATTGCTTTCATACTTTTTTGACCAATTTCAATTCCTCTCTCGTGGACCATAAAACCGAGAAATTATCCAGCTGATACTACAAAGGCACATTTATTAAGATTCATCTTTAAACCATGTTTTCTTGTGCACTCTAAAGTTTCTCGCAAATCAGCTAGATGTTCTTTGTACCCTTTGGATTTTACCACCACATCATCAATGTATATTTCAACAATCCTACCAATCAACTTATATAAAATATAATTCATCGCCCTCTGATAAGTTGCACCAGCATTCTTCAAACCAAAGGTCATCACAACCCATTCAAATAAGTCGATTTCACTAGGGCACCTAAAAGCTATTTTTGCTATGTCTTCCTCAGCCATAAAAATTTGATTATACCATGCATTGCCATCCATAAAACTAATAACTTTGTGCCCAGCTGCTGCATCTACCAAGATATCGGCTATTGGCATTAGATAACCATCCATCGGTGTAGTCTTGTTCAAATCTCTGAAATCAATACAGCCTCTCAACTTCCCATTTTTCTTATACACAGGAACAACACTCGATATCCACTCTGCATAATGGGATGGTTGGATAAATTTTGCTTCTAGTAATCTTTCGGTCTCCTTTTTTATATCATCAAGAACATTTGGATTAAATCTCCTTGGAACTTGTTTAAATGGCCGATATCTAGGTTTGATTGGCAACCGATGTTCAACAATTGACCGATCTAAACTAGGCATTTCATAATATTCCCAAGCAAAACAATCTTTAAATTTCTTTAATAAATCTATCAATCATCGCTTATACTCAGGATCCAACTTAGCACTTACATACGTCGGCCTAGGTCTATCTCCAGAACCAATATCTACCTCCTCTAATTCATCGACCGACGTAAACCATGTCCTAGTTTACCATTTGTACCATCTAATGGATTATCCATTAAAACAAACTCTCAGAGCTGACTGCTTGGATCGGTTGTTGGCTTTCATCATTGATTTTAATGAAGCCTCCTTCCCATCGCTTGCTAGAAAAACACTCGTAATCTTCTAGTTCCCAATACATTGGGTCACCTATTGCTATACTCATAGAATCATCAGCATGAACTAGCTCAAAATCATCTCCATGCCACTGAATCAAGCATTGATGCATAGTCAATGGTACACAACAATTTGCATGAATCCATTCATGACCAAGGAGTAAATTGTATGAACCCTTTCCATAAATGACAAAGAATGTAGTGAGCAAAGTCTTACTTCCAATTGTCAATTCAACGTTTATTGCCCCCTGGTCTTGGATGCATTACCCCAAAAATCCTTAAGCATCATGTCAGTCTCAATCAAATCTCCTGGTCCCTTACCAAGCTTGCAAAAAGTAGTATAAGGCATAAGATTAACAGAAGCACCTCCATCCACCAACATTTTGCTCATCGTCTTCCCATCCACAAAGCCTTTCACATATAAAACCTTCAAGTGCCAATGTTTGACTATCTTATCAAATATAGCTTGTTGTATCACTATCAATTTGGCAACTATCTCCTCCTATTCCGATTCATCAAAATCTGAATAGACTTCTTGATCTGTTGGAGCTCTAAATTCTGATGGCAAAAGAAAAGCCATTTGAATATTGGCCGATGGTTGACCCTTATCGGTTGTTTGTTTAGCACGCTATATTTGAGGTTTACTGTATTTTTGAGCCTGTTCTAACTCTCTATTCCTTAAGCGTTGTACCCTTCTTTTCTGACTTCTCATTAAACCTCCTAGACACCATTGCCCTTCCTGCCAAGCATACTCTTCCTCATCACCTTCTTCTTCATGATCAGCCCAATTTTGATCAACTCACTTTCCAAGCCGATCATGAACACTTTTATTTTTTAAGCATCGATCCATATTATCATAATGATACTCAATTCGAGCATGGATAAACCGGCGGTTGGCTTGAGATTGCCTAAACTCCCAATATTGTTCACTACACTCTGGGTAATTATTTCTAGTAGGCAATTTCAAACCTTCATTCCAATAATGTCTGAAAAAAAGACAATTCCAATGTAATTCAGCTTGTTCTCTTTCATACATCTCCTCTTCTTGTTGACACTGATATTCTTTCTCTTCTAACCAACGCTGATAATCCTTTTCTTTCTGTTGTTGCTATTTATTCAACAAAATTTAAGATGTAACACGCGGCCTCATCGCCCCATTTCTTGACGACTCTAACTACTCATATCGGCTCTTCTGTTGGTCACGACGCCTTTTAATCTCTCTATATTCATCAGCCAATATTTGCATCTCTAGGTCAACTGTTTCAGTTTCCTTTGCCCTAGTCGACGTTAGAACTTTAGTCTTCCCTTTGAGCAACTTAGCATCAACCATATTCTGATCTTTTGGGAAAGGATTATCATCAACTTTGATCTTCCGAGGTGTATCAAATTTAAGCTTCCCTTGCTGAATAGCCCTCTGTATATGTTGCTAAAAAATTATACACTCATTAGTAGAATGAGAAGTAGTGTTATGAAATTTACAGAACTTCTTATTCTTCAACTGATCAAGAGATAATATAACATGATTGGCGGGCAATTTGATCTGTCCTTTCTTAAGCAAGAAATCAAAGAGTTTGTCTGATTTTGTGACATCAAAATCATAACTTTCTTCAACTCCTTTTCCACAAGGATTTGGAACCATTACTATCTTCTTACCCCAATTCCATTTAGCCGTAGCAATCTCTTCTTCTTCATCATCCTCATCATCATCATCAACTAAATATGGATTATAAGCTTCAGCAATTGCAGCATTCTTCTAGAATCAGGTATCTCTGCGCATATTCTAGAATTGGCTATTAAGTGTTGCTACCCGTTGAGCCAACTGACCTAAATTATCAAACTCTTGCCCAAGTAGTTTTTCTCTCCATGTTGGCAACATTCCTTGAACAACCAAAGCAGCTAGCTGATCATCAGTTAGATTCAATGAAAAGCACAAATTTCTTGTCTCTCGAAACCTCTGAAGAAACTTAGCACCTGATTCATTAGTTCTTTGCCTTATGGTCGTCAAATCTATGATTTTATTTTCTCCTATCCCATTATAGAAATATGTATGAAATTTCTTCTCTAGGTCAGTCCAATTGGCAATAGAATTAACTGGTAACAATGAAAACCAAGTGAAAGTTGGTCCTGACAGGGACAAAGAGAAGAAACAAACTCGATGAGCTTCTTCAATGGATGCTTCACCCAACTGAGTAAGATACCGACTAACATGTTATATTGTACTTGTAGTATCATGACTAGTGAACTTAGCAAATTCTGGAAGCCTGTAGTCCATAGAAAGAGCAACTAAATCATACCACTTTGGATATGGACATTTGTACAAAATGGTCTGCCCTTTTGGTTTTAAACCAAACTGATTCTTTACCATTTCAGTTACTCTGAGCAACAATTCATCAGCATTTGAAATTAGATTTCTTTGCAATTGCTGACCCATCCGCAGATTAAAATTTTGGGTACCTTAACACCCTAGATTTGGAATCATATGAAGGGTATTATAATCTGTGCCATAATGATATCCTTATGGAATCTCTATCTGTTGAGTCCTTTGCTGATTTGCTGCTTGAAGTCTCTGATTATAAATATTGGGATCTATATCTCTACTAATCCTTTGAACTGATAGCGCTATTTTTTGAGCCGATGGTGGTATTTGGCCTGATGTGCCAAAATTAACCATTTGATTTTAAACTTGTCCTGTTGGCTGTTGCACATGCTGCACTTATGATCTAGGATTATACTTTATTTGATTAGTAGTAGTACCCTGAACTTGCTCAGATGAGCTCTGAACTGCCTAGATATCATCATTGCCAGCTAGTGCTACTTCTTGATGGCTAGTACCAGCTTGATTAGTCCCCTGAGTTGACCGATGTGGGATGTTATAATAAGCCAGTCCAATATGATCAATTGGATATCCATGAAACACCTCCTTTATGATATTGTGGAATGTGTTCAAGAAAGTTGTATTATGATTCAACATGGCATCATAAACAGATTTATTGACAGCATCTATAAAGAAATGCCTATCATTAGCTTCATCTATATCTGACTGCCCATGTATTAAAACTCTTAGAAGTGGATATTTCTGAACAACTTTATTGGTGGTTCAGGATTAATAGCTAAATCTTAGGAATGAAGTGATTGTGATTTGGCTATCAAAACTTCCTCTTCTTGATCGGGAGATGATTTCTTCTCTTTCTCGGGGAGTTCATTACGAATGCTAGTGCAGGGAGTCTTTTCACTAATTCTATCTAGCATAGCCCTTGCTTCACTAGTAGACAAATGAAGGAAAGCTCCTCTAGAGGCTGCATCAAGGGATTCCCTAGAATCCTTGCTAAGACCCATGTAAAAATATTGAACAAGTATAGGGTCTTGAATGGCAAGGTCTGAGCCAGTGATGATGAGTTCATTAAAATGATCACATGATGTACCAAGAGATTCTTCTTCTAGTTGTCTAAAATTTAGAGCCTCTTTCTGAAGACTAACCACTTTATAGATGGGAAAGAAAAGTAAACAAAATTTAGAGCACAATGTTTCCCAATCTCCTTGCATACTTCCTACAGTTAGATTGTATCATTGTTTAGCTCTTCCCGTTAAAGAGAATGGAAACAACTTCCATCTTAAGGTCTTGTCAGACATGCCAGCAATACATAAGCATGCATAGGTCTATTCAAACTCTTGTAGGTGTGAGTATGGGTTTT